>NC_048424.1:585697-589254 GCF_013103735.1 Etheostoma cragini | reverse complement strand
CCCCCCCCCCCCCCCCCCAGATCAGCTGGTATCCTGTCTATAATGGAGTGGGATGGAAATTTCTAAGTGACCCCAAACTTTTGACCGGTAGTGTATATCCTGACTCTGGCTGCTTGCTATCTATTTCAACATATTCCTGTCAGGGGTATTATTGTGCTCTCCCTTCCTCTGTAGACGCTGCAGCATTCTGGTTTACATGAGTACTGCTTGTTATAATCACTTTCCTACTCTGTAGTCAGTCTGTTCTGGCAGCCGTGGCCCTCGCTGCACTGCGGCCACGTTGAATATGTGGACAAACGTTCGAAATGTAGTGGTTGCCTAATATTAGATCACCAGCCTCAGACACACACACACACACACGGACTCCCTCTCACAGTCGTAAGTGTCCAGCAGGCACCCCCCTGCTGCAGCATTAGAAGAAGCACCTCTCCGTGCATCAAAGCGGAAAGCTGTGCAGATGGCCCCTGATAATACATAATGCAAGGCCCATTGGTGTAGGGCCTGCGTCAGGAAGTCCATTACTATAATGTTGAGATCTAAGGGGTTCCTTGCAGCACCTCGCAACTCAAAAGCCACTTTTTTCTTTCTTAAGTCATGGTCTAATGTGAGAGGTTTTGCCTTGATGTCAAGTGCAATTTCCAGGCTCATACCTTCGCATTTTATCCTATCATCTCTCAAATAGAGAAGGCAACAGATGGGCGTGCAGGTAGAGGGTCAGGGTAGTGATTCTTGATTACCCTGCCTGAATGGTTAAAATCAAAGAGACAGTCATTTGTGTGTGTGTGTGTGTGTGTGTGTGATGACTCTGTGTAAAGCCTGGGGAAAGAGAGCATACAGTAGATGTGTTTTGAAGGCATAAATTACATTTTGAATTGACACATGGGACATGATGTGTTTTTCTAAAGCGTAGCTACGTGTAACATACACACACATTGTATATATGCACTGGCCCTTTCCTTCTGGTTCTTCCTAAAGAATAAAGATCACGTTGGAACAGAATGCACCAAGCAAGAAAAAGCTTCAACTCTGGTCCAGTGCTTCCAAACCAGAGCCTGACAAATAAGTTGGTATTGTGTATATGTCAGTCGATACAAAACGATAATACATCCTGTAAGAACTGGAACTAGAGCTGAATGCAAATGCACACCAGCGACAAAATGGGTGTTTGACTCATCAAAATGTAAAATCCATAACAGTAGAAACGTTTGGCAATTATAAAAGTTTTCCCCCCCCATTGTCAGCGTTTGCCACATTTCAGTAACTTATGGACATAACAATCTGCTCCAAACTGTACAGTGTGGAAAAATCCATTTTCTCATTGGACTCTCATTGGTAGGAAGTCTGGCTTAAATCCATTGTTATTAACAGGAGATCTTTGCTAACCGGTCTGAGCTCATTGACTCTGGATATCAGACAAGCGCTGAGCTCGGTAGTTGTGTTTAACCCTCATGATGTCCTCATGTTGTCCTCATGTTGTCCTCATGTTGTCCTATATCAATGTTCTTTTTAATTCCCCAAAATAACATCATTGATTCCACCCAACGCTCTTTGCCAAGTACAAATCTCTACTTTCATTAATCTTATTCAATTTTATAGCATTGTAAAACAAATGGAAGTGTTTTTGAAATAGTATTGAGTAAAAGTTGACACATTCAAGTCTGTGATTATCATCAACATCCATTCCTTTAATTTTAGTCTCAATAATTCCTAATTTCTGCTTTTCTAACTCAAACATTAGGTATAATCTCCTATAAATGAGGTTTACTGACCATAAATTCCAAAAATAATTGTAAAAAAGTAAAAGTTAATAAGTTGGTGTAATGTATTGTTAAACGTCCAAAAAGTGACAAACATTGAAAAAAAACATCAAAACTGTTGAAAAAAGAGACAAAAACCTAAGAAAAATTAAAAGAATTCAGACAAACGACAAAAGACAACACGAGGGTTAACCTAGGAAGACCACACAGAACCAAACTGTCTTCAAGGCTTTAGCACAATACTCACACCACTGGGAGAGTATTACTTTACTTTTCTACTTTTAATCCAGCTTGAAGGACTTAAACTTGTATTGAGATAAATGGGAATCACTTGTGAAAAATAACAACAAATCAACTGTGCATCATGCAAAGACATTGTTAAAGGATCAGCATCTGGCTTCATTATTACACTGTTATAAAAGAAGTCTCTGCTGGCTTGTTTGGTCCATTTTGGTGACGGAAGACTTCTTTCTGTCCGTCCGTCGTGACTGATAAAAAGGGAGGAAGTGTGTGTAGAATAAATGTCACCTCGTCTGTTATGAAGGCTCTTCTCTCTGCAGTCTCTCATTAATGTTGGTAAACCCCGGGCAATCTAACCTAAGGAGGTGACTAGAACCTAGTTAACCTCACGTTATGCTGTGGATTTTAATTTTTATTCAATCTAATTGGAAAGTAATTTCCACCGCTGCCACTGGTGAACGCACTTACTCACGTCATCAGTGTCTCACCAGATGGTGTCGGATAAAGAGAACATGAAAGCATCAGTACGTGATGTTTATGCCCTTGTGTGTGGGGGAGAGAGAAGGTCGTCGTGCCAGTTTCAGAGCCAGATGCTTCCCTTCTGCTTCTACCTTCAGCCTGGCTTTGACTTCAGTGTTTCCCATACATAGGTTCTACTTGGGCGCCCCAGCCCAGGTGGATTGAGTCCCACCGAGGTAGACAAAAACAATCAGAATTCAATTTTCTCCCAATCAATGGTGTGTTTTTCATTTTTTACAGCAGACACAGACCAGCTTCCTCAGCCCTTCACCATCTGGGAGTCTCGTGCATGTGTGTGTCTTGTGTTCATGACCGTGTCAACGAAAAGATCACTGTGAGAGAATGAGATGGGGCATGGTTAATGCTTAAGCATGGAATTACTACAAAATAAATAAATCTTGTGTGTGACAAATACTGTACATGTCAAATTTGAACAAACTCAGATTTATATATATATTTTTTTTTATCACGCGTGGAAATGTACATTAAAGAAATTGTTGCATTGAGATGCATTGATAATCGGTTTAGAATTGAATCGTTGGCCTCTGAGTCTAATCGTGAGGTGCCCAGAGATCCCCCCCCCCCCCCTGCTATTGATCAAGGGCTCACAGATACACTTCACTGTTCAAAACCAGCCTTTAAAATCCTTCATAGATCACATTGCTAACACCTTTATGTCTGTGGTAAGCTATCATTCTCTTATTCCTATCATTTCCCATCAATCTTGCTAATTTGAGCCAACGAATATTTTAACATTTTTAATATGGAAGAGCAAAGCAACTTTTCATGATTATTTCTTTTGATGTGAAGAAAGGAAAATGCTAATTTCGTCCCGTCTTCAGATGGATGACACATGACGTCCGTGTTCTGGCCGCAGGCTGAATGCAAATCCTCAGCGAGCTGCTTTCAGGTCTCGGACCGAACCAAATAATGGGCCAAATAGTTAAAAGTAGTATGAATAATTAGCACAGTGCAGCGAGTGAGATCCTTACCTTTTCTCTCCTGGAGTTTCCTTTCATGTACTATCTGGCCTGAGGCTTT
>NC_048424.1:582747-585597 GCF_013103735.1 Etheostoma cragini | reverse complement strand
GGTTCCTGCCCTCACTGATGGTTCCTACCGCTCAGTTCTGGTTCCTACCCTCACCGATGGTTCCTACCGCTCAGTTCTGGTTCCTGCCCTCACCGATGGTTCCTACCGCTCAGTTCTGGTTCCTACCCTCACCGATGGTTCCTACCGCTCAGTTCTGGTTCCTACCCTGACCGATGGTTCCTACCGCTCAGTTCTGGTTCCTACCCTCACCGATGGTTCCTGCCCTCACCGATGGTTCCTAGCCCTCACCGGGGGTTCCTGTCCTCACCGATGGTTCCTACTGCTCAGTTCTGGTTCCAGCCCTCACTGATGGTTCCTGCCCTCACTGATGGTTCCTACCCTCACCGACGGTTCCTGCCCTCGACGATGGTTCCTGCCCTCACCGATGGTTATGAAGGCCGGGTTAGGACCGAAGGAACAAGAAGAATTTTGCATCAAGGATTTATAGAAATCGAACTATTGGAGTTACTAGAGGCATGATATCAGCCCTAATGGCTGTGGGCATTTACACTGGATTGGAGTCAAGATTGGATGTAAAAAAAATAGCCAAACCCCGAACAACTGTTTTTAGCTTGTAGCTTCCATTACAGTATGTACTCCCTTTACCTTTGGTGCTTTTTTTTCAGGCTCCTAAGAGTCATGTGCTCAACAACAGCCGTGTTTTATACCCAAACTGATCGCTTACAGGCAGCAGTTCTGATGAATCGCTTAAAACTAATGTTTCTCTTTTGGGCCTCCCTTCCTCCAGTGGAGGCTGGAAAACACAATCATACCGAGGGGAGCCAACTTCATAAACATGAAAATAATGTTGTTGCTGATATTAAACCATCCAAGTAGTAGACATGTGAAACAAGGACAAGCTGAAATAAATTGCTGCGTTCAGTTACATGGAAAGCAAATGTATTGTTTTTTAAATACACGGGGGGGTTGCATGATGAAAATATTTGTTTTTGTGCAAAAAAGGCTGCACAGCATCAAACTGGAAACTAAATGTACTAACGCTCTAGTCAAATAAAGCCCTGCCTGTAAACAACTGCTGCATTTTATCATCAGTACTCAGTGATAAATCATATCCGCAGATTCATTTAAAGGATATTAAACAGAACAATGAACAAAAAGATTTTTTGTTGCGGTACAATATCCTCCTTAAGTTATGTACTATAATAAATACTACATAAATACACTATCTATGTATATCTATCTAGGCTGAACTTTCAATCTCCACTGAAAATGTAGAATGCAGCAGAGCACAACATCTGTAAAAGTGTTAATATATTCCATGTATGTTGCATGAAACTGTGATTCAGTCATCCATACAGAAATGTGATCTATGAAGTGATTCCCACCACACAAAACACTAATAAAAATGTTTCCTTTGGCAAATAAGACATCTTATTTTTTCCATCTGTCAGCCATTTCATTAGCCCTAAGCTCCCTTTCTCCTCTTTCCTTCTCCCAATAAAGAAAAAGGAGAAGAAGAAGATGTTCCTTTTATTTATTCTGCAAGGGAAAATTCACAATTTTCACTCTTTTAGTACAGTTGCACACTCATTTAACTCCAGCCTGAATTACACACATGCACCGATACATTCAAGAAACACTAATGGAGAGATGTCAGAGTGGGGGGGCTGCTCCTGGGATGAGCGCCCTGAGCAGTTAGGGGGTCGGTGCCTTGCTCAAAGGCACCTTGGTGGTGCTAAATAAGAAAGGAATGAGAAAACGGAAGGGAAGAAGTCAACGTGGCGATGGACGGTTAACTCAGCCATATTTACCCTGTCTGTGTGTGTACGCTGGTTAATGGAGGCGTGATGTATCTCCGTCTCTGTGTTGGCTCGAGGCTGCAGGCGTATCCCAGCAGACTGGATCTGTGTCCAGAGCTATGGATTTATCTGACGTGTGGTTGGCTAGTGGGCCAGTGTGTGTGTGTGTGTGTGTGTGTGTGTGTGTGGGGGGGGGTCTTGTGACAGAATAATCTATGCTGCCTGGAACCCTGAAGAACCAAAGCAGCTGCAAGGATTAAAGTGACACTAACCAAGATTTTTATGTACAAATAAAAACTTATCACCAGCCTGAACTACAAAGTGGAGCTGCACCAGGACTCAGTACTGAAATGCCCCAGATCTACTTTGCACAAAATTCAATTCTAGTGATGTGTATGGTCACTTCCCTGCCTAGAGGAAGCGATAAATCCCAAATTAAGAGTGAAATATAAACAGAGATGGTCCAGCCAAAGCTGATCTTTTTCCTCTCTGATCCATTTTGCAACTTTTTTTTCATAAAGAATCTATAACAGGTTGCTAAAGATAGCAAGCAAGTGCATTTAGAGTGCTTTGGTTATTGCATTTTTGTAGTTTCATAGTACATCTGTTGCTCCCCGCCTTCCTTTCTTCCTTTCTTTCTTTCTTCCTGCATTGTAACCTGTTTTCAGAGACTTTACAGATCTGAAAACACTGAAAACCCTAAAAACACATTTCTGCTGCTCTTACAAAACTGGCACCACTATGCTAACGCCTGACTTGTTGCACTATTATACTATATTGACTGTCTATTGTATGAATAATTGCAAATTTTTTAACTCAAATTTTACTGTTCTTATTTTCCTCATTGTATATATCTTCTCATTTTTACTTTTTATATTGTTTACTTGAATGTTATGTTTGTCCGTGGACCTAGTTGGTTAAATATGTCTTGTCTTCACCGTGGGATAGAGGGAAACGCAATTTCGATCTCTTTGTATGTTTCGACATGTGAAGAAATTGACAATAAAGCAGACTTCGACTTTGAAAAAAACTGCCCTCGCTAGAGCTCTCCATTGTTTCAGGCACCAAGAGTTTTCCTTTCATTCTTTGT
>NC_048424.1:579529-582647 GCF_013103735.1 Etheostoma cragini | reverse complement strand
GGTAGGAACCATCAGTGAGGCTAGGAACCATTGGTGAGGGTAGGAACCATCAGTGAGGGTAGGAACCATCGGTGAGGGCAGGAACCAGAACTGAGCGGTAGATCAAGAGCTTTGCCTTCTGGCTCAACTCTCTTTGAATGTATAAATTGAATATTGAATGTAACACCCCCCCCCTCCCCCCCCCGCTGCTCCGATTCTCCGCTCCATGGTCCCACCACTCGCAAACAAGACCCCAAGGTATTTAACCTCCTTCACTTGGAGCAAGGACTCACTCCCTACCTGAAGAAGGCACGCCATCGATTTCCTGCTGAGAACCATTAACGAGCAGTGATCTCATATTAAATCACATTTAGATTTGTTACCAAAATCGTTCAGCCCTAGCGACGAGTAGTATCTCTGCTGTACACCCCTCCCCCAAACTACCCCCAGTGTGTGTGGTAGGGAAGATGTACATCACTGTTTACTGCCCTTTGTTTTACTGCTACTTCATCTGTCCAATGACAATAACGTTGAAACCGCTCTGCTTCCCTCCTAGAACACGTGCACGGTTTTATTAATTGTGATATAGGGGTTCCATCTCTGGGGCTTTTACATGAAGAAGCATATTACAGCATGCATCATTTCACGTTGACTTTGAATATGATGTTGATATGATTTGGCGTCTCTCATAATGGTTTCTCTCTCAGATAAATCCAGCTTGGGTTTGTTTATTTTCCCAGAGGCTTTTTTTATGGATCATTAAGATAAAGATGATCAGTTCCCTACAGCAAATCAGCCAGGGAATCGAATATCCATATTCATTTATTATGATTGGTGTATGAATGGCATGTTATGGGATAACACATCCAACCTCTTCAATAAAAAAGAGGATTCAGTCATTTAATAATAGCCTGGGATGACCAGACGATCATGGTGGCTAACGTTAGCGGTTAGCTAATAACTGACGTTTTATAAAACGTAGCACCAAAACAACTAGAAATTAAATGAATAGTTGACAATTAGTCGATATTAAGAAAAATAATCTACTTTATGATCCTCATTTTAGTAGTTTTCTCAAGCAAGGCGTGAGGATTTTCTTAATGTGATATAACAATATTCACATTTTTGACGGCTGATTCGATGATATTACCACAGAACTTAAGGAATAATTATTCATTTTTTTAATTGTATTCAGGCATTTTACAGACCAAACAGTCCCAAGAC
Source organism: Etheostoma cragini (assembly GCF_013103735.1). Classification (NCBI taxonomy): domain Eukaryota; kingdom Metazoa; phylum Chordata; class Actinopteri; order Perciformes; family Percidae; genus Etheostoma; species Etheostoma cragini. The sequence goes on along the minus strand of NC_048424.1, from coordinate 581,444 downwards.
CAGTCCTGATCCTTAAGTTTGGAGGTTTAGAAATCTAGGGTGTTATTTATAAGAGAGATATGTAACTTTCTACAAATTAGATAGATAGATATTTATTGATCCCAATAAAATGAGAAATGACCGTGTTGCAGCAGCTAAATCAGTCACACAGTTCAGAAAATTAATATAATTTAAAAATAGGATACAATATACATACATACAATATACATGAATAATAATAGGAATAAAATACAAACAGTTATTGGAATATATGCAAGTTGGGAATACAAAAATGTGCAACTGCTTAATTAGTAATGATAAAATGTAAATAGACTATTTGTGCAGGTTGCAGTTATTGTGGTGTCTCGGAGTCGTAGAGTCTTAAATTACATTAATACATTTTCATTTAACCTGCATAGTTTTTCATTTCATCTGAATCCATATTCACTTTTATTTCAGTGCCTAATGCTATTTCCGAGTCTTTTGCACCCTGGTGAGAATACATTTCTGTCACTGATCTCCATGACAATGTAAAGATTTTTAATTTTGGGATAGACTATTGTTTATGACCTTCGGTCTGACTCTACCGACGTTGTTATGACCCCTACGGCGGAGCTAAAAACATCAAAGAGGAAAGGGCAGCAGTGAAAGTCCCTTCAGCAACAAAAGGGGGACCCTTTATAGGATGATGTATGGATATTGACGGAAGAAGTGTTGCAGGGACAGACGCAAGCGGTGCTGTGTTGGAAGATAAACGGCGTGCTGAGCAGACACGCATACCAACAGTGGGCTTCCCCTCGATGTGTTCTCATGCAAAGCGATACGTCCTTATTGATCAGTGCGTTGCTCCGAGATCTGAGAGGACTGAGTCGATTCCTCAACATAAGAGACCCTTTCATGTTCTCCCATCTGCGAGACTCTGCTGTAACTAATGACCAGCAGGGGGGATGGTGGGCAGAGAGTCGAGCGTATTTCAGGTTTTACCGTTATTTTCAGAGTGAAAATAACGGTCTTTAACAGGCATCAGGTGTTGGTGGACTCAGGCTCTTGTGGTTGTGTTTGCCAGTTTGCTCGTCTTCTTTTCAGAGAAGTCTGCTAATTATGGCAGACAACACAAGGAAAAGGAGACTGTCACAAGGCCTGCAGATCCCCCGTGCATAGGTACAAACACACACACACACACACTTACTCACTGACTGTATGTGGGTGGAGAAAGACGAGTCACAATTATCTCATTGCTCGGAGCGCTGCTGTTGCTCAGACTCATCAGCAACCTGAATGAGATGAGTAGTGACAGAATGAGGAGTAAGGAGGGAAAAAGAAAAGGAAAACAAGTCACGTTCATCTCTGTCTTCACAGCGAAACTAAAAAAACATTCAGGCCATCAGAGCCACGAACATAAACAACTTTTTCGCCAGCAACGTGTCCGATGTGGAGTCAAATTAAACTTAATGTAACACAACTATAAGGAAAGAAGAAGGAGGAGGAGGAAGAGGAGTGTAATGAAGAGCCAAATCTTGTCCGGGGTCTCCCTGCAGCCTGGCCTGTCCTCTGAAGGCAAACTCCCAGAGGGGCATCCGAACCGGGTGCATGCACCACCCAAGATAGCTCCTCCCGAAAATGGAGGATCAGCGTTCCCCTTGGGATTAAATGTCGACATAATCTGTTAAAAATAAACTTTTACCAATTTTAAAAATGTTTTTCCATGTTGTAAACCTTTTAGATGATGTGAATACATAAATAAGAATAGTGCAGCATGCAAATTAAATGTTAAAGGAGATAAAAACACACTGTGTTGTCCACAGAAGTTCAAAACAAACTCTACTTTCCAATTCTTTTTTTCTTTTTTTTTAAATTGTTTTGGGGGCTTTTCCCTTTTATTAAAGTGATAGTGGATAGACAAGAAAGGGGGAGAGAGATGGGGGGGGGGGGGGGG
>NC_048424.1:575421-579502 GCF_013103735.1 Etheostoma cragini | reverse complement strand
GGGGTTGTACTGTCCAATTCTGCTTAGACTAAATATCCTCTTGGATGTTAATTTAATTTAATTTATACTCTTTATTGATCCCCTATGGAGAAATTACAATCTACCCTCTGTTATTACACACTACACACAGGCCTGAACTACACACACATGCTGAGGTCCTATACATGCACTAATGGAGAGATGTCAGAGTGTGGGGGGGGCGGCTGCCGACTGGCATCTCTCCAGCTACCAATCCACACTCCGTACTTAGGGCTGTACTGGGACTTGAACCGGCGACCCTCCTGTTCCAAACCCAGCTCCCTACAGACCGACTAACTGCCCCCCCCCCAAATGTGTGATCACCTCAATCTATCGGTAATTCCATTTTAATTTAATCACAAACATCATAATGATCCAGGAAATAACCCTTTTTTATTCACTTGTAAACAAAGGAGTTATTTCGACTTCCATCAGCATGTTGATGCCAAGACATGCTGACCTCTAAAATGGCTGCCAAGAGCATTTTGTCTCCTAAAAGCACCCCCCATAAAGCTGTAACAGCCAGTGATGTGTTGTCTTAAATGCGTGCACGCTGAAAGCTGAGATAGCCTTGTGATTTATCAACCATATCTGTCACATATTTCAGCGTTATCTGTGTACCTGTGTATTCTCGGAGCTATTCCTTCTCACACTGTGTGAACTCTGTGTGATAACGCCTCATTCACTCACTCTGATGGAGGAGCTGCTACATCCAAACTCGGGTCAGTGCAGTTTGAGATTAAGATGCATTTCATTGCACTTGCAGGGTGTCTTGTCGACTGAAGACACACCACCAAGGACGTGAGAAAAAGTCCACGGAAAGAGCAGTAGACACCAGGGCGGTGTATATGTTCCACTGGCAAGCAGCAAAATGGAAAATTGTATATATATTCAGTTACATGACAGCTGACTCATTGATTGATTTCTCTAAATGAAATGTTATTACCAAGTTATGTTCTTCCAAGAATGTTATAAAAACGTGAGGGAGTCAAGCATAGAGAGGTATTGTACTGTAGTAACTTTTATGTTTTCCTGTTTTTATTCATCCAACTCAAAGAAAGCATAACACACTGAGCTTTGGAGATGGCAACGCTATCACAAACTTTACTTAAGGTCTAGGAAAAAAGATGTTACAAAGCTGCAAATTCGGCTAAATTGCCAAATTCAATCCAAATCCCTCTTCTTAACTTAAGAAACTAAATGAGTTACATTTAATAAATCATCTCCTCCTTAAGTACCAGCACTTGCCTTCCGGTCCTCTTTCTCCTCTCCAGATCCTCTTCTACCTCCTCACCACCAAATTTGAACAAGTTAGGATTTGTCTGTTGTTGACATGGGGTATTGAGCTAGAAGCAACAAGGCATAAAGCATGCGGGCGGGGTGCACACTCCATTCAGTGTGGCTGAATGTAGTGGGCTCATAAATAACCCCAAGGGGGGCAGTACAGACCCAGTAAAACATCAGCTGTTTATCCCAGTGTTGCATGCTAAACAGGCAAAGATGGACTATAAACATTAGGGTCAGACTTGCAGGGTTTTTGGAGCCTGATGCACAATGCCTTTAATGTTCGGACTGAACTAAAATGCTGTATTAATATCTTGACATACTGTCTTAGAAGGGCGATATTGAATGCAAACCGAAGGGTCGTCGGTTCAAGTCCCCGTATGGACCAGAAGTACAGAGTGTGGCTATAGACCGGACCTCGCGAAGTCAGCGCTGTGTTGTCCTCCCGGGTCAAAAATGGACAGAAATCTGACATTTTTGTCCCTTTTTTACCCTTTTTTTCAAGTTTTCACTAACACCACCTCACTAGTTTTACACTACTTTTTGGAATTTATGTTCAGTAACCCTTATTTATATAGAATAATACTTGAATGATGATGACATGCATCCATATGATTACTTTCTCACTCTGCAAATCAAGCAGAAAATGAAATCTTGGATGAAATGTTTGGCGTCTCATTATTAAACACTTGAGTCTCTTGCCGTTCTTTCCTGCTCCAATTCATCAAAGTTGGCTTTTTCAGTGGGATTTGTTGTCAACCTATGTCAATGAGGGGCCAGATTTGGCAAATGTTGTCCCAGCATGTCGAGAAATCCAGACGAACCTTGGCGCCTAGTTACAGTTGCTACTCTATGATTGGACAATTGCATTTGTAATAGGAACCATGGCTAGATCAATGAAAAATAAGAACCAGGTTGCATGAAACGTCAGTTTCCCCTACCCCAGCCCTGATGTCCTACTATATCAATCAAACCCCAGTTCGCATTGCCTCATGGGTAAATGCATTCACACCCAACTGCGGCACATTCAGATAAGTAATGGATCAAGAAACCTCGTATAATTACATGCATGCAAAGCTCTTTTCCACCTCATTTTGCAGCCAGGGACTCCTGGGACTTGAGCAAAGCACTTTCACACAATCATTAAAGAGCTTGACCTTATTTAATAAGGACAACTGGCTCATACATGGCTGGTAATAATAAAGCTGTTTTTCTTCAGCCTTCCACTTTTTTTCTCACACTTCGTTTTCACTTCACACTCATCCACTCTGTCTCTCACCACCGTCGTTCTTTGGCTTTTAACTTCTCTGTCCCAGTCTCTTTTACTCCTCCTCCTCCTCCTCTTCCTCTCTTGTCGTTGCCTCCATCTCTCTTCTCTTCCTTCTCTTTTTCTCAAGCGGCTTCAGCGTTCCCACCGAGCCCAACGTCTGCCTTTGAGCCTCTGTGTCTTTCTGTGTCTTCGAGCAACATAAGCTGAGCATTACCAATATGAGTGAGAAATCCTAATGGCCGATCCAACTGTTTCCTCCTTTGCATCGATGTGTGAATATGCTTCACGTTCATAATTGATGGATTCCCTCGCAGGGCACTTGAAAACGCTGCCTTGTATATTGTTTGAGACACGCAAGACCCATCCTTTCAATCCCCGCTTGTTTTTGTTGTTGTATTTGTCTCTGTTGCTTCTTCTGTTGTATCTTGAGTGGTTAGACACCTTTTTTAACCCACACTTTTATTCCGGAGTAAATTACAGAAACAAACTGAAGAAGCTGCAGGCATCCTACCCAGGAGATTTCATTATAAGATCCAAGCCGGAGTTTTGAGGATTCAGTCATTCATCCATGCACTTTATTCAAGCAGGATTACACTCTTTGTAGAATCTGTCAGACATCTGCAGTGGCATGGGATTTTAATGAGCATCTATAGCATATACACAGTCTATGTGACATGCAGGATGTGTTTGAGGGAGAATAGCCAAAAGCAATATTTTGTAATGAATCTGTTTCTGTGGTGCAGGGATTTAATGTGTGAGTGCCACTGCACAAGAGAGCTTGGACCCAGGACAAATGTAGCTTAGTTCAGAAAGGAAGACAGAAATCAATCTCTCTATCTAAAGGGGTCAATACCATAGTGGTTTAGTGCCAGTCAATACATTGTTTGAATACTTAGACCAGTAAGATGCTGATGAGCTGTCCAAGCCTTCTTTACATCACTATGAAACATCTTTCTCTCAGATAAAAACAGGTTCTCTCTACTCAATAATGAAATAATTCTGTTCTGGCTTGGTTTTCCTTGTTGCTTGTTATCTATTTTTGAACTGGTTCCCCTCCACTGCTTAATATTCTTGTGTTGGCATCCTTTGGATTTTGCAGTACGAATATACCACATCTCAAAGATATGTGTCTGGTTGTTGCCGTTTCGGTGTTAACTGAGTTGACACCCTTCTGCAGGATTCACTGAGACAGCGAGCCAGGGAGCAGAACTGGGCTGACAAGTATAATAATGGCACCAGTTGATGAGTGAGTGTTGAAATGACACACATTACTGGCATCCTTGCACATAGAGTTAGTCAAGTTTGCATTTAACTGCAAGTGTATTTTAGGAAGTGGTGTTTAGGAGCTGAAATTAATTTCAGTGGAAAGCTGAGTAATTAAAATCCTTCTTCAATTAGTATGCCTTGTAATAGAACTATTGTACACGGTTGAATGCACAAACCAAATCATTGCAGCACTATGAGCCGATGCTGTGAATGAGACCGCAAATGGAGCAAGGGGGGGGGGGG
>NC_048424.1:557626-575321 GCF_013103735.1 Etheostoma cragini | reverse complement strand
CCCCCCCCACTCAGATCAGCTGCTTTCTGTCTATAATGGAGTGGAATGGAAATTTCTTTTATGCTCTCATGTATTTCTTCATCCTGCTTTGTGCTGCAAAGTGTGTGTGTGTGTGTGTGTGTGTGTGTGTGTCTGCGAGGCAGAGAGTGTGTTTCACAATGACGTGCAGCTGAACAAGGCAGGCTGACTGACAGGCTCTCTGCTAGTCTCTGAGGGCCAGAGAGAATTGAGTAGCAGTAATCCACCACACACTTGTGGGATTTCACACTGCAGCTTCATGCCTATACTCTGATTTATTTGGTGCCAGGGGAATTACACACTAACACACACCAGGGGTCCCTCTGCACTGTGTGTGTCTTTGTGTGTGTGTGTGTGTGCTGAGGGAGCACTTAGATGATGGATGTGGCTTCTCGGGGATGAATGAACACAAACACACACACACACACACACGCCGGTCACCATCAATCGGCTAATTGCTTTACACCTCAGCTCGCTGAGTTTGAGGATTTAATCACTATTCAATTAGAAAATAGAGCTGTTCCCCATTGTCCCATGAGTCTGATGGCTCTGACACAGACACACACACACACACACAGACACACACACACACACGGATGCACACATGTTCTTCAGTCCCTGTCTATTGCTACTTGGTAGCCATGGGGATGTTGAAATGAATGGGAACATGATGAGGAGTATGATTAATGAGATTAGTCCCCGTCTCTGAGATGACGAGGTGCAGTGCTGGGCAGGAGAAACACTTTCCACGGATCCCTGTTGGAGTCTGTGGAGGTTTTAGGTGGAGAAGTGCACCACATACACATTGACATCTCCACTTTTCCAGGGGCTTAATTGGACTATTGCTTGCAGCGATAACATCTTAACTGCTCTAAGCGCAGCAGCTTAAACTGCAACTCCTATGCAATATTCCACATGCAAACAATTACCATAATAATTAATCTGACCTGTTTGTGTTGTTTAAATACCTGCATAGTGAAGCCCTGCCTTTCGGGTATCGTTGGCCAAAATCAACACAAATATCTTCTACGTGAAGGTTTGAGATAAACTTTAACTTCGTTATTAGGCTGTTTTGAGGGCGAGACAGCCGTGCTGAAGAGCTAAGGGAATTGAAAGTACTGGCGATATTTGGAGCAATTAACTTCTCATGTGAGGCAGCTGTGGCTCATTGGTAGAGCGGTCGCTCGCCAATTGGAAGGTTGCTGGTTTGATCCCTGGCCCTGCAGTCCCATGTCGGAGTGTCCTAAGGCAACACTGAACCCCGAGTTGCCCCTGATGCTACGCCATTGGACTGTAAATGTGTGTGAGTGTGTATCTGATGAGCAGGTGGACCTTGTACGGCAGCCTCGGCCACAGTGTGTGAATGTGTGTGAATGGTTCCTGTATTATGTAAAAAGTGCTTTGAGTACTCATTGAGACTAGAAAATCTCAGGACAGTCTATTTATGTAACTATACTACACATTTTAATGATGAAACAATGAGCTAATGGCTTGCAATATAATTACCCATCCCTATCAAATAAAGGGAGCAACGGATCCCGAAAACTCCCGGATCGGATCCCGGTTTTAAATCACGGATCAAATCAGTTTTTGGGTCAGCACAAAATACGGGGGTAATTATAAAGTAATAACTTCTTTCACCAGTACATTGCTTTTAAAAGAACAAAACAGATGAGAAAAGGGTATTTTACAATAACTTTGAATGCACCACGAGGTTTACCAGTTGATCAGTAAACATTTTGTCCCGTCTGTGATGTTTTTCCGAACACAGCAGTGAGTGACCATAGCTAGAAATTTCATTTACACAATAATTTTAATGTTATTAGAATTGAAATGGGTTTGAAAAGAGATACAGTTCTTTCCAAAAATGTAGTGCTGTTCACAACATGAGGGCAGTGAAATGTTCATACGATGTTGCGTATGATGTCGTATCTGCACAGTAAAGGTTATATTTTGTATAAAAAGTTGATCTTTGCTTCAAATCTTTCTTTAAACTGGTTTTATCCCTCTTTCTCTCACTGAAGCTTCTGCGTGCAGAATCAAAGAAATGCATTTCAGGAGGTGATCTCCACCCATCAGCCGCACAGGAGCACGTTCACAGACAAAGTGATTGGCAGGTGGAGGTTTCCGTGTCCTTTCTGATAAGGTCTTCAGTGTGGAGCCATTTTTCTGGAGACTGAAACCTCTGCTGAGTTAATCATCTTAAAAGTCAAAGACACAGCATGAATGTCAATGGAATTTGCCTCATTCTTCCCATGCTTCAGGATCCAGATGGAGATTGGAGACTTTATGCTCAAATATTCGGAAGTCAGCAACAAAAACCTTCCCATTGTATCGTAGTAATAAATGTTACCCAGATGAATGCGAGTTGATGGATGAAAGTTTGTGTTAAAAATAGCCATATTAAGATGCAGAGTGGACTCTGTTTTGGTTAACGTTTCACAGACGAAATGCAGTTTCTGTTAGTTTCACTGTCTCATGACAGTGTGGTTTCAGTCTTCATATAGGGGACTTTCTGAGAATATAGTTCCCAGTTACTATGCGATTAGAATATGGCTGTGTCCCCTGAACACACTGTAAAAAACATCTCACTATCTGCTAGCTGCCTGTCCCCTGAACACACTGTAAAAAACATCTCACTATCTGCTAGCTGCCTGTCCCCAGAACACACTGTAAAAAACATCTCCTCACTATCTGCTAGCTGCCTGTCCCCTGAACACACTGTAAAAAACATCTCAGTATCTGCTAGCTGCCTGTCCCCTGAACACACTGTAAAAAACATCTCACTATCTGCTAGCTGCCTGTCTCCTGAACACACTGTAAAAAACATCTCAGTATCTGCTAGCTGCCTGTCTCCTGAACACACTGTAAAAAACATCTCATTATCTGCTAGCTGTCTGTCCCCTGAACACACTGTAAAAAACATCTCCTCACTATCTGCTAGCTGCCTGTCCCCAGAACACACTGTAAAAAACATCTCACTATCTGCTAGCTGCCTGTCCCCTGGGTTAGTGCGTAGAAGCACAGAAGGGAGGGCGAGGGGACGGAAAATAACGTCACCAAACATGTCTTAGATGAGTTTCTCTGTTCTGTCTTGAGTTTTATCAGAGCATTGAAGCTGATGTGCTGTATAATCAGGACCAAAAATGCATGAGCTGCGTAGGGATATCCGGAGAGTGTTGCTCAGCATTAATAGTACGAAAGTAGGTCTCATAAACAAGTGTTTGCCTGCTTTGGTCAGCATTTCCAATCCAAATCCCACCTCTCATTAGCTTAGAGATGTTGCATAGTTGCACATAATGTCAGATTCTCTAAATGCACACACACACACACACGTCAGTTAGAGTGTAAGCCCATGTTTGCTGTAATTAATCTGCGTTGTGGGACTCCATTCGTCGAGCAGAATGTAAAACACTGAATTTAAATGGGGCGAGCACATAGTCACCACTGGCCCTACATACACAACCAGCTCCCCCCCAGTCCTCCCGCCCACCTCGTATAATAAGCTGTGTTTTATTGTCTACCAATTAACAGGCTTCTCTCTGCAGGGGGTATCAACTTGTGTGCCCTGACAATAAACGGAACTGTGGCTTTTATTGTCTCAGGAGTATCCAAGGAGCCATCAGCTTGAAAGCATGTGAAAGGTCAAGACCAGCACGGTAAACCCAGGGATTTACTGAATGACCCACTGAGACTAGAAAATACAGTTTTTCCTCCTGCAGACGCGTCAGAGACCAACTTTTTATAATGTTGTCCCTTAAATGCGGGATGCTAGTGGGCTGCATTCACGCACTTTATGATGGAGAGGGAAATCACCTTGACTGTAATTGATCACTGGTTAACTGGCGATGTAATCAAGGCTGTCTGTGGACCTTTATTTGAGTGGACACTTTTAAAGGTCCCATGACATGACCGTTTCACTTTAATATGAGGTCCCCCCCCCCCCTCCCCCAGCCTGCCTATGGCCCCCCAGTGGCTAGAAATGATGATAGGTGTAAACCGAGCCCTGGGTATCCTGCTCTGCCTTTTGAGAAAATGAAAGCTCAGATGGGCTGATCTGGAATCTTGCTCCTTATGGGGTCATAAGGGACAAGGTTACCTCCCCTTTTGCCCGCCCAGAGAATTTACCCCCCCCATGAGAGAGACATCATTTCAAACAAGCAAAGTGGCGGTTGATCAAGGCCACGCCCCCAGCCTCCATCTTAACGCCCCCTCCCCCCAAAAACACAGCTCCAGACACAGAAATAGTCCATACTAAGGAAAGCTCATTGACGGACTGGCTCTAGTGGCTGGAATTCTGCACCAAGGCTGAATTTTCGGCTGAAACCACGAACGGTTTTCCTCCTCGTTTTTAGAAAACATTTGGGGCCACAGCCCCAGGAGCCCCAGGAGCCCCAGGAGCCCCAAGAGCCGACCCTTTGCTCCCGCCCCTGCTTGGACAAGTAAAACTCTGGACCTGGTAGATGGAAACTCACCCTTTTTTTTGCCTGAGGACCCAATATCTGGACCAAATTTAACCCTCATGTGGTCCTTGGGTCAAAATTGACTGTTTTTTTTGTTTTTTCATCACTTAAAATCTGCGTTTTTAAATAAGCTGAAGATGTCAACATTAGAAATATCAAATACCTTAAAAAAAAAAGCACCCACAACGTTGAAAAAGTGAAACAAATGTCAGAAAAAGCGATAACTTTTTTTCATGGTTAAAAGGAAGACAACACAATTGTTATGGGAAAATCCTCCAATAGTTGTTGAGATCCTTCAGTCTGGACCAGTTGTTGGACTGGCATTGTTACCTACACAGATGCCTATCCTCTTGCATGTCTATAAAAGAAAAGTACATATTATTGTGCTCTGATTGGCTCCCGCCCAGTTCCAAGATGTGTCTTTAGCCACGAATGGTCTTTGATTGAGAGTGGGATTTCCTCCTCCGATGTACATCAATAATTATAGTTGCAGATAATAGCTCTAATGACGCGGAGATGTGGTTTTAATTTCAGAGGTGGTGGGAACATTTTAATCAGCACATGAATTTGAGGTTATCCTCTTTCTCTTGTGTTTAGTTTTCTTTGACAGCAATCCAACTACTTTTCTAGTTTTTTACTCAACGAACCTTTTGAAAATATATACAGTGCCTTGCAAAAGTATTTGAAGTTGCACGCACAATTTTTTTGAAATAAAAGTTTGAAATAACCAATACATTTTGTTCCACTTCATGATTTTGTCCCGCTTGTTGTTGATTCTTCACAAAAAATTACAGTTTTACATCTTGATGTTTGAAGCTTGAAATGTGGGAAAAGGTTGAAAAGTTCAAGGGAGCCGAATACTTTCGCAAGGCACTGTGTGTGTGTGTGTGTGTGTGTGTGTGTGTGTTTGTGTGTGTGTGTGTGTGTGTGTGTGTGTGTGTGTGTATATATATCTCATTAAACTGGCCACAGTGCTGAGCTCAGCAGAGTTGCTGCTAGGCAACAATGTAAGTGCGAGTTCACAGCGGTCGCAGCTCATCACGTCGACGGGAGAAAGTAATGTTTTTGACTAAAAATTACAAGTCGGATGGTGACGTGAAACGTTGCTCGTCATTACGTCCTGGAAGTTATAACATGAACCCAACATTAGGGAAAGACTTTACAATATAACAGAAATCATTGCTTGAATTAAATCCTCTATATATGGCGAAAGTAACACTGATGAAAAATGAATGCATAATGGCTCTGTGTGTGAGAAAATGTACATTAATCATTGATGTACTCGTTATATATTTTAAAATGGCCAGCTCGGGAGACATTTTTGTTTTAGTCTGAATTGCAATTCATGATTTAATGTGTATTTATTTATAAAGATTAGATTAGATTCAACTTTATTGTCATTACACATGTACAGGTACAATGCAACAAAATGCAGTTTAGAGAGAGTTTAGGTACAGCTTCAGGGCCTCAGCTATTAAAAGTGCCGCCACACGCACTCTGAAAAGGATTTATGCAGACAACAACATAATGATATACAAAACACAACATAATGCACAAGACAACACACAGTTCATGTGGTCACATGAGGAATTGTTTGAGGTGGCTTGGGAGGGTGTGAGAAACACAAGAAACGAAGCATGAACACAAGCATAGTGTGTATTTAAAGAATCTTGATTGCCTGACCAAAGAATTAATAATATATATATATATATATAAAATAATTTAATATATGTTTTAACTTGACTGTTTCCACAGTCCATGACATGCCTTTAACCTTTTCCATGTGATTCCTCATTCTGGTACGATCCTGGTACCTGCGATACGTTCGGTCTTATAATGATGTTCTTGTGCTCTAACACAACACAACACAGCTTTATTACCGAGCCCCTATCTTGCTTCAACATATGAAATGAAAACAATGAATTTCTTTTTGTGGCGGCGTGGGACTTGTTTGTGTATCTTATCACTGAGCCAATAAAACACATAGTTTATTGGTGTGTACAAACCAGGGACAATACAGACCCAGTATAGGGCAGTAAGTATGGCCTTGGAAGGCTAAGAAATGACATATCGCATAATAAAAACCCTGCTACACAGAGAGAGTAAGCAATAATGCTTCATCTCTTCATGCTGTCTCTCTTCTTGGGAGATACGTGTATCCCAACAGGAAGTAAAAAGCACTCCTCTCTCCTCGTTTCCAACACGCTGGGAGCTCAATGGTAAATAATCATGTCTATGACTCGGCCTTTTACTACCGCTGACACCTACTGTTGGACATATATAGTGAGCTGTGTGTGTGTGTGTGTGTGTGTGTGTGTGTTACACAAACACACAGTAACAACAGTTGTTTTTTATTTAGTATTTCCTTCCTGTGTGTGTTTTTATCTCTGCCTTTTTGTGTGTGCACCGCACTTCCCAAAGTGCACTGCAGGAGTAAATCAACAGCCCTGCAGCCATCAGGTCCCATAAAGCATGCTATCACCCCCCCCCACACACACACACACACACACACACACACACATCCCCCCCTGTGTGTACTTCACACACTGGTCCAGCTCTCCTCCCTCAACTGATCTTTTAAGTGTGCACTTATTTCCTCCAGCCCATGAATTAGACTTGACTAAGAATCACATAGAATTTAAAGTTGTTTGGAGGTACTCGTCTAATACAACAAACCACATCGCTGCATACTAATGTCGCATATTCTCAGCAGAGAATCATTTCGTTCTGTTGGATTTAGATTCTTCAAAACACACCGGATAGACATTTGGATCATTCTGCAAAATTATCAACCCAGTAATTGCCCAATCCGAAATATGTGGGATGTCGTGAATGTGAATGAGTGTCGAGCTTGACTATATTTAATTATATATGGGTTTCATTGTGTGAAACAACAAATTCTGATGGAAAGAAGTCAAAATGTTCTCTTTGTCATGCTCCATGATGCTCTTGCTGCCATGTTTTTTGTTTCGTCCTGTTTGTAACCCTCTTCTGTCCATTGTGACAGAAACCGAACAGATTGGTCGGGGTTCCTTGAACAATTAATCAATTACACGATTACAAAATGAATACAACCATAGAACTACTTTGTTAATAATATCTTTTACCCAGGACTATTTTTGGGGCTTTTCCCTTATTTGATAGTGGCTGTGGATAGACAGGAAAGGGGTAGAGAGATGGGGGGGTGACACGCAGCAATGGGCCGCAGGTTGAATTTGAACCCAGACCGCTAACAAGGACTCAGCCTACAGGGGGCGCACTCTCTTACTGGGTGAGCTAGAGGCCGCCCCATTCCACTTATTTGCACGAAATTATGCCCCTCATTTTGTTTTATATTACTGCAAACTTAAAGGTGCCCTGTGACTTTTTTTAATTTTTTTTAATTTGAAGCCGTGTTGACATAGTTACATGACATTGGAATGGCCAAGAGGCACAAGTATGTCCTCTTAACCCTGAAAACATTCAATCTCTGAACAGTTTTGCATCTCAGCGGTTCAGCCTTTTCCCAGTTTGTAGCTTGTGACATTTGAATGATGATTTAATTCAGCTGTGTACTACAACACTCGGCGCTCTTTGTCTTGCTCAGTGTCCAGTCCTGCTTTTGAGGGTTATGCAGATGACTCGTTGCTTGTCTGAAGACTGATGCTGTGCGTTGTTATCGGGGCAAACATTCAGCAGAAGGTGATCTCCTCTCCACTCCAGTATCAGGGCAGATGGGACTTCTCCTCCCGGGTGTTTAATGAGCCACACCTAATCTGACACCAGGTGTTGTTCCTCAGCTATCAGCCATGACCAACAACCTGCAGGACACCACCATCAGCCAGCTGAGAGGGAAACAAAGGCAATGACCCGGACACGGTGTTGTATTAGTGCCAAAATCACGTCACAGGCACACTATGTCGACTAAACGTGAAGAAACATTAGTCTGTCCTTTCAACTTCAGTTGTGACCAAACTATTTTGACAATGCGTCTGTTGATGGCTCACCTGACAACTGTGTCAACTCAACGTAAAACTTTTTCTTTGTGATCAAATTTTAATTTTTATATTCAGAAAAAAACAATGTAATCGTAACATTCACGAACAGTTATAAACAACACACTGAGACATAGGAACGCGTCCCAGGGTCACAAAGTCACAGAGAGGGAAAACGGGATGGATGGAGACAAAATAATACATGCGGAAACAGACACACACACACACACACACACACACACACACACACACACACACAGACAGACACAAGACAAGGAAACAATTACACAAACAAAAGAAAAGGCCACAGCATTTCCTTCAAGTACTCTAAACTTCTGTCGTCTTGTTGCACTCCTTGTCATTTGCCGTTAGCATGGCGTCCTGACGTGTCGTTGATGTGACACAATCCATGTCCAATAAGTCACTATCATCCAATGAGGTAACAAAGCTTATTGAGCGTATGTTCCTCTGATGAAAGCCCTTGCATGTGCAGTGTAAGAAGTCCGTGGCGACAGTCCCGGGGGAAAAACATGCTGAGCACAGTCAGGGAAGTGTTTTCCTTCACTCAGCAGTGATTGTTTCACCGGAGGTTAGGTGGAGCTAACACAACCCAGTCTCACTTGTGTGTGTGTGTGTGTGTGTGTGTGTGTGTGTGTGTGTGTGTGACGTGGCGTTATAGTTTTTCCCGTCTCTGTTAGCGTTGCCTGTAAACGGCCGAGGGGATGACTACAGGCGATGAAACTGCAAAACCAAGCGAAGGGAGATCCAAAAAGCCATCAGCAAATACAGCGTATCGCAAAAAAAAGAACGAAACGGAGATCTTCAAGATTGTTCAAATACACTTAAAATTAATGGTTGATAAAGGGTGTAACTGTAATCCAGGGACCGGGCTGAGACACGTGTTCTGACACAAACTACAACTCAAATGCTTTAGGACATTACTATTCAAGACAGTATTGTTCATGTAATGGTTGGGATTTCTGACAATATCATGAAATATAAATAAATATGATACTAGGCTGTAAACTGGAGAAATTCCAAGCATCCCTCCTACTGTAAATGTGTCATTGGAATCAATTAGGGTTAAAAGCTTTTCCAAAGACATCCAGCTGATATTAATCTGTAATGCAGGATGAAAGTGTTGAATAAAACTACATCAGATCCATATCAGAGGACCACAGAGGCTGGACAATACCGGACCACGTTTACGGGGAAAGCACACATAATCTGCCACAATGCCAGACTCCCAGTTCCTGCTTTCTTTTCATCTCATCTGTTCTCTGACACTGTTTGTCTGATCTCTCCGTCCCCATCTTTCTTCTTCCTCTCCCTCACACAGCCTCTCTCTCTCTCTCTCTCTCTCTCTCGCTCTCTCACATTGATTAATTCCACAGGGCTGCCGTCTGCTTTTCAACCCCCATCCTCCTACCATCGCCCGGGGCTAGGCAGACGACCGGAGGGATTCTGACTCAATGGATTATAAAGAGAGAACTTTCTTCAACAAAGATCAAGACACTTCTTCCTCTCAGAGATGTTGATAGAGAGCGTCTAAAAACCGCTCGGAGCCTTTGTTGTTCAGAGTAGCGGGCGGCTCGGCAGGGACACAGCAGCCTTTACAAAACATGGCCCAGCTGATGGGGGAACGGGTGTTTGGACTGCTGTGGACCGGCGTGTTGGTTCAGGATAAATAGGAAAGGGCAGTGACTGATGTCACATTTATGTCATATTGGAGCCATCTTAACTAGTAGTAGTTTCCAATTGGTTTACAGAGCTATCTTTATGAACTCTAAATTGTGTCTTTATTAGCCTCTTCAGCCCTATTTTAGTAGCCTGAGCGGCGTGTGTGTGTGGCGTGCCTGTTCTGTTTACCTAGATTCGGTGGGTGTTGTAGTTTTTCTAACGTTACTAGTTGTTGTAACAGCATGTGGAAAAAAAACTACAAAGTCTGCTAGGCCAAAACCAACGTTAATCTCGTGATAAAAACACTGACGCTGTTAAAATGGGTTTGCGTTAATGCCGTTAATAACGAGTTTAACTGACAGCGCTAATAAAAACCACACTTAATGATGCCTCTTACAGTCGATCTTTGATTTTCTTCTCGTGTTAAGTGTGACTCGGATGTCGGCTCCAGGGAATAAGCGTGGTTAAGAAGTGTGGAGAATTGGTGTAATCTTCTTCTCTAAAGAACTAAGGAATAGACTTTTTTTAATTGTTGCCAACGGCCGGCGAGCTACGAGATACTCCCTGGACCGCCACTGGTGATTGGTTCTCTTATTACATCTGTTGTGAGTGTGTGTGTGTGTGTGTGTGTGTGTGTGTGTGGTGCAGGTGCGTGAGGAAATGCTTCCATCCCTACAAGCTGATGTGAATAATTAGAGTACGGTAATCAGGGTAAATGCTGATCTTGGATCAGTGAAACAATGCCCATATGGATACATGCGATCGGGACAGCCCTACAAAGGTTTGGAGGCACGTTTGCGTCCTTAAACCTCAATGCAGCAGAAACCATTCTGTCCTTTTATAACCCACTCAGTCTGCAGGAACTACCCCTCCAATTGAGCCTAAAGTGAGTGGGTGGGAGCACAGATGAGCAGACTGCAGCAGATCAGCGTGGTCCTTACCCAGAAGTGATGGGAAATCTATTGGAAACCATTATCAGTGCAAATTTCCATTTCAATAAAGAGTTCATCAGGAGCCCTTTATCTGCAGGCACTGTCCCCCTTTGATGATAGGGAGGCCCATGACAAATGCTTCATTATCACACCTACCCAGGGAAAATATGAGTGCACTTGTTGCTCCTAGCAACAGCTCATAAATGGCAATGAGATACGACTTTGTGGCTGTCCACGCAAATTCTTCTTGAATGCATTTGCATGCAAACTTGTGACTATATTTGTGCACACACCTGCTATTGGAAGAATCTGTATTCATATGACTAGGCCCTTCTTGGATTTATATTTAATTTCATGAGATAAGGAGGGGGAGGAGAGGTAGAGAGGGAGAGTGAACACAGATTAGGACATTACAAACCACATGGCCTTTCAAAGGGAAAGGCACTATAACACACCCACTCACACAAGATGCCAGCCTCCACTGATCAGGGATCAGTTGTTCATACTCCTTGGGATGTCTGTCATTTCCACAGAGATCAGATTTAAAGCCAGCGAGGGCGTGTGATGTGTAGCTCGAGACTTAGAAAGAAAGCAACAAACGAGTCACAACACAGAAACCTTCCATCCATGTTTACGAGGAAATGTGCAAGTGTATCAGAATGTGCTGTCACATATATTTAATGTCCTTCTATAATCTGTCAGTTCCCTTTTGCTCTTTCAACTAAAGAACGTACATAATTAGAAAAGAAACTAAGGTCGTATTCCACATTATTTGTTCGCTGAAAAAGGTCCCAAGATAAATCCGAAGTTACGAGTTGATAAAGTGGACATTTCTGTTATGAAAAATGATGTGAACATTTTCTTCAGATGGCAACATTTTTTCAGATAAAACATGGAAAAACATGTCTTGGATGGAAGAGCGCTCTTTGGTTGAATTGCATTCAATTAATTTCCACTTTACAGCCGTCACCTATAACGAGGAGTGGACATTTTAAAGGTCACAAGCCAACGAGGTTAAAAACTACGGTTCAGTAGCACTTCTGTAACAATTTACAGTGTAGATGCACATAGTTACATTATTTTTAAACTGTGTGCAGCTGCTTTTATTTCTCCCTAGACTTTAATTTTTAAATATATTAACCCATGATAGAATCAATGTGATAATGAAATCTTTATATCCTCAGTAGGCCTAAATGTTGTCTTTAAAATCAACTGGCAATGTCTAAGATGAGCTATGTATTTCTAATTGGTGTCCAGCAGTAAGTTGAAGATTTTGAAGTTGACTCAAAATTTACAAAAATAATTCCTTGATCAACCTTCTGGTGCACGATTACCTAAAGTCCATGGCCCTGCATATATCACCATGTTAGCAACACCATGACGGCATCTGTCCAGTTTTTGTACATCAACATTTGTTGATCAGCGCTCACTGAAGTTGACCTGTAGACATTCAATGGTCTGATGGAAATACCCCCAAAATTGTTAGTGTTGAACTCTGTGCTCTCTCAAGGTGACTTTCCAAGAGTCCAAACTGAATTTAAAGACCTCTCAACACGGGCCTTTAAGCAAGGCAGTAAAATGTGCGTACAAATATTCAAGGCTGCAGTGAGATGTAAAATTTAACTTTCCCGAGCGTCAGCTGCTAAAAAGAAGGTCATAAGCCTCTCTAGAGCAGCCGAGAGGCTCTAAATCCAGATTATTATGCTTAGAAATGATGTTGACTCCTAAAAGATTAACTGGGTTGTGGCACACGAACAAAACGTGGAGAAAAGGAGCGGAGTTGTTGCAGTTAGAAGTGCATAGTTGTGAAGAAATGAAAGGTGAGGAAGAGGAGGAAATTTAAAAGTCATTGACAAGACGCCAGTGGTTGGGAAGCTAATGAAAACGCTGCTGCCGACTGAGCCCGATACCTCATTAAGGAACAAAATGTGGGCGACAGGTGGAGGACACGGTCCGACTCTCACTAGAAAGAAACGGCTGCAAAAGCTCATCTCAGTGGATTCAACCACTAGGTCAAAGCGGATCTTCATCCTTGTGTTTAGGAGGATTCCTTTCTTCTTCAACATCTTAAATAAATATTTAAATAGTGCTCAGACGATGCTAAAATACAGATACGGCTATGACTAGAGGAGGGAGAACAACTGAATAAATAAGGCTGGAAAGCCCCCTGGAGTCCTAGTGTTTCTTGGAGGTAAGATTACAGAATCTTGCATCATTAAACTGCTCTCTGATATTTCCACATTGTGTCCTTCATAATGTTGTAGGACACTTGCAGTTTATCAGCCTTGCATTTGCATTTGGCATTTTAACATTTTGGCTTCCCAGCTGGAGCGTTGTGGAGCAGTAGCAGGGGGTTGTTCTCTGAAAGAGCAACAGAAGAGAGGAATCGCTCGTATCAGCGCCGACGTTCAAAGTCTCCATGTCTCAAATATGTTTACAGTGTTCAGTTGGATTACCTTCAAAACCAAGCATGACAACTAAAGGATGCTTAAAGGGGATATCGGGGACCGGATTTGAAACCAGCTCTGTGTCATGGCTGCGGGGGCAAATAAAGGATGTGTGGCTATGCAACTATGAGCGGAGCTGCGGATGTTTCGCGTCATCTTAGAGGATCTTTATGACACTGGAACCACAGATGGAAGCCAAACCCCGTTCCTCTGCACACACTGCCCACACAGCCATGACACAGAGTTTGATTTAAATCAGAAAAATTAGCTCTTTAGGGTATACAAAGAATACAACGGTTAAATGAGAAAAAAATGAAAATATCGACTGAAGCGGTTGCAAATCTGGGTCATTGCAATATATTAATTACAAATCTTTTATAAACATTATGGCTTAGTTGATCTTCATATCAGTACAAAATATAGGGAATTAAAGTCAAATAGTTGCAACAACAATCTTCTGAAATCTCAAAAAGGGGAAAAACAACACATCTCTGTCCCAGAGGGCAATCGTTAATGAATAGTCGGTCAGTTAATGGAATTAAGATTTTCATTAGTAGTTGGTAGTAGTTGTCCATAGTTTTCATAGTCCACTTCACCCACCAGAGAATCAAAATGTGCAAGCTCCCACTTTGGATTCACAAAAAAAACGATGCATGCACACATTGGACATGATACGCAAGAGTATTTCACATTATGTGGATCATAACTGCAGTATTACGTCGGTATGACACTGACACATGTCGGATGTATCAGTGAATCCTTTCAGCACACAGTTTTTTGAGGAGCAAAACAATGTCCCTGTGAGGTCTGATAGGAGCTGTTCTCGAGCTTTTATCCTATCTCCGGATCTTCCTCAGCAGATGACATGAGCCCGGTTGTTTTTGAGCTATCTACATGATAAAATGTCAAATTTCCTCCTCGTTGCATTTTCTCTTCATTGTTTGCTCTCTTCCTGTCGCCATGTTGCGATGGAAAGCTTCAGATCAGCTAATGAATCGTGAGGGATTGGTTCGACAGCTGCTGTTTTATTGTCAAGAATTAATTTTCATTTAAATTATTGTAACAAAAGCGATTTGCATAAAGATTAACTTTTCATTCTTGGAACAACTATATTATCAAAGACAAACTCTTAACACTCGTGATCTTTGACACAGTAAATATGCTATACAGAATATTTGCATGTGAATTTAATTTGTAGGAGCCAAGGTTGAATAATTTAACAGAGTTCATCGATGTAAATCGGAGAAGCACCGGCGCTACTTTGACATTTTCAAACCTAAAGAATAGAAATGAAGGTATTTATTTTATCATATTTATATTTATACTTATATTTACACAATGTTTGGATACTAATCTTCCTTTTGTATATGAGATGAATTTGCTCATTGATAAGGAAGACTCACAAATAATCAACAAATCAAGTTTATGAACCAGCATATGTTTTTATATCCTGTAAGTTGTTTGTGAGAGGACAGCTGATGTGTGTATTTCTGCATTAGTTGTTGTCAGTGTAGCTTCCTCCTGATTGTTTTTTGCATGTTACAAACGAGAGCTTCTGAAAAAACCAGGTAAACAACAAGCTGCTGGGCCATGCAAGCGACAGACAGGATGCATCACACACGCATGTACATGGCCATACAAACACACACACACACACACACACACACACACACACACACACACACACCAAGGGGTAAGAAATGTTTGAGGGAGGTGTGCGGTGGTTGTTGTGAAGGGACGAGTGGGCAGGACGACATTAAAGTCTCACTCCCGCTTGTTCAGTCTTTCAGAATAAAGTGTTTCATACCATTAAGTCATAAGAAGCCCTGTCCTCTACTGTGTGTGTGTGTGTGTGTGTGTGTGTGTGTGTGTGTGTGTGTGTGTGTAAGCAGGTAATGAGCCCTACAAGCGAACACCATGATAAATGAACCTGTAATGGCGGTTTCTGTAGAAACCATATTAACCACCACAAGTATTGATCACCTCAGATTATGATCATCATGTAGAATTAATAAATGAGTATCCATAGGGGTTAAATCTAAAGGTGCTGTTCATTTGGTCCGAAAATCATAATTGTTGCATTTTAGTTATTGTTATATTATTATTATATTACATTATTGTGTTATTTAGTGCGTGTTTACAATGGTTTTTTAACGCCCAACTGGTTAAAATGAAGTTCTACTGACAGGTAACTTATTGATTGGACAGTTTTCCCATCCTGCGCCATTAGCATCGCATCAACCAACGTGGGCAAAATCAATTTTTAGTGACTGACAGCAAGTCTACTTCTTATGGTTTTGTTTGTTTTCTCTCTCTAAGTCCTCATTACTAGTTTATTAGACTGCTTGTTCTGACAAACAGGTAGAGACAGGGTGGAAGAGAGGCGTCTTGTGCAGCAGTAAGAAGGTGAGGATCACTGCAGGACTTAATAACCTGCCAAAGTACATGTAGTAGGATCACAACAACCGCTTCTGACTGCTTGATAGATCAGAAAATCCCCTTCACTCGTGCTAATGCACATATACACGGTTACCAAACCATTTATAAACATGTATATGTTGCCAATTATCACATTCCTCTTTGGCCCAGATGGATTTAGGACTATTTTGAAACTATACTAACATGAATCTGCATGAATTTTCTTTTTAAATATGCATCACAGTTTGCCAGTTTAGTAATTGACCAAATGAACCAGCGTTTCTTGTGTAAAGTCTTCCAAAGATGCAACTTTGCAGCTGTGCTTCCACCCAATATATTCCCAAATCAATATCTGCCCAGTCAATCGTCTTCATCTGCATTGCTTGTTGTACTCATTGTGAACAACATGCTAATGGGGAACATAGGATTCCATTCACTACGCTAAGCTAACTAGCGGCAGCGTGTGCCTTTAATGGCATTCCCATATCTACTGCTGTACTGTACTTCGTGGTCAGTGCTAATCAGCTAATGATAGCACGCTAAAAAGCTGAACCAAGAAGGTTGCTGCTGTTCAAACATAACTAACATTAGCAACTGCATGTCAGTTTCGTCATTGTGAGCAATTTAGCAATGCTAGCAATAGCATGTAGTTCAAAGCACCTTTAGCACAGGCCCACAGAGCAGCGAGCACGTCTGTAAGCACGTCACGTTCATTAACGTGCTACCGTGTTAACCAGAGGTTTCTCACCCTTCTCTGGGGGTGACAAAAGCCTTCTGGGAAATGTAAGAAATCAGTAACTGAATCAGTGGTATCGGAAGGTGTAGCATAAAGGTTTATTGCAACACTTCATCACAAAGCTTTTCCAAGAATTCAGCAAACATAAGTTGATGATATTCATCTGGGAGACCAGCATGTGTGTGTGTGTGCGTTGGTCATCTGGTCGTCTGCCCCCTTTCCCTGCCTTGTTTTTATTGGTGTATTAATGTCACTTAGATGAATGTCTGTAATGGAGATGCTCCGCTGAGCCCCCTTATGAAACTCTGTGGGACTGTGCCTGCATCTGTGTGCAAAACAAATGGCTGTGGGGACTCTGTACCCTCTCACAAAAATGAGAAAATGTAGCAGACATGTCACGCTATCAGGGAATAAATGAGAGAGCGGGGGGGTTTAATGGATGCCGTGGGTCTGTGACAGCGACTCTCAGTCAACTGAATATCAGCAAAAAAATGTCTGTGTTGGTATTTGTATATGTCACATTATGGGGAGAGAGAGAGAGGAAACAGGAACAGATTGGAAAAGGTTGATGTGAGAGGAAGGACAAAAAGGTGCTAGGACATAACGGATAATAACAATTACATGGTGATCACTAGGGTTTAACAAATATGGGCTATTGAGCAATGATAGCCAATATTTGTTAGTTATTATTACAGTAGGAAAAAACAGGTGTTCCTTCTAATGTTAATGGTTGCTCTGTTGTATTGAAATGGTCCGTGAACGTAAGCCAGCATGCATAACACCAAGAATCTGAAACTGAAGCAGCTAAATGTTATTAATTACATCTCTGCATTTGTTTTTTATTGTGACATATCAAAATGTCGTCCTTGAAAACGGTCTATTGAGTCAATTTTATAATAAATTAAACCTCATACTCTGCTTCTGACTGGCTAGTAGTCCTTACCTAGGCACTGTCAGGGCCTCATACTCTGCTTCTGACTGGCTAGTAGTCCTTACCTAGGTACTGTCAGGGCCCTCATACTCTGCT
>NC_048424.1:556219-557526 GCF_013103735.1 Etheostoma cragini | reverse complement strand
TCAAATATGTTTTCAACACAGTCCTTCTCCTTCTCCTAACCCTCTCTAAGGAAGGAGGAGAGGTCACAATAATCCCTCAGCATGTCAAAAACTACACACACATACTCTCTCTCTCAAATATACACACATATGTATACATGTACGGAATCCATACATAATTACTGTACATATACAGAATACACACATACACATCTATACATATACACAATACATACATATATACTGTACATACACAAATACATATATACACACATACATATATGTACACACACACACACACACACACACACACACACACACACACACACACACACACATATTTATACTGTGCATGTACACATTCTTCAGTTTCTCTGATTGGCATGCAGCACAACATGAGTAATCACTGCTGGGGAGTCGGAGTCGGATGTCAGCGAGAGAGGAAGCGAGGCGTGAGGCAGCATCGTCGTTGTTAAGAGGGAGAGCAGATGGAGGGAGATGAGCGACAAGTATTGATGTACCATGCACAGATACTTGTGTCACACACGAGTGATTTTAGTTTATTCCCGTATGTGCAGTAAATACCAAAGACTGTTTGGCTTAATGTCAACCTCCTATCAGATTGATCCCTTTGTGCGTGAGTCATTTAGGGTTAAGGTTTATTATTAAGGGGGTGGAGGAAGAGCCGGCCTCCATGACTCAACGCAGCCGCACAGCCAGTTTTTTTTGGAGTGAATTTCCATCTTTTCTATGAGCCAACATGCTGACTTTTAAACAGACATTTCCAGGGTTGCGTGCCTCTCCAACAACATCGAGCTGCAGCCAAAATTATGCTGAATCATGAATCAAGATATTAAAATGTCATTGCCTGATTCCTTTAAAATTCAACTTTCATGGTTCTGGTTCCAGTGAGAGGAGAGAAATGAAATAAACTAAATAAAAAAAGAAAGAAATGAAACCTAATCCAAAACTAGACACTTACCAACTGATCTAAGACGGACTACTGGGATCACCAACTCTGACTGCTTCAAAAGTCATTTAAAGTGCTCAGAATATGCTAATATCCAGGTTCATAATTGTCTTTAAAGGGTGTATCAGAATAGGTTTAAATGGTTTAATAAAAATTTAAAAAAACACCAGATTTCTGTTGTACTGCACATTGCTGCCGCTCCTCTTTTCACCCTGTGTGTGGAGCTCTCTGTTTTAGCTACAGAGTGAGACATCTCACTTTTATACTATCTTTATTGGGAGTCACACATGCTCAGTACCTAGGTAAGGACTACTAGCCAGTCAGAAGCAGAGTATGAGGGCCCTGACAGTACCTAGGT
>NC_048424.1:552597-556119 GCF_013103735.1 Etheostoma cragini | reverse complement strand
CCATGTCTAATCAATGCTCCCAAATTACTAGTTGTGTCCATATCTTGGAGTGCAAAATGAGGGGTTTTCTAATTTGGAGCTGCTTGTTGAATATAGTTTCAAAAGTGGGAGGAATACACGATACATAAGTACTGTCCCTTCAGTACTAATGTGGAGATATCTCATCTTTAGTTTGCATCACCGTTAAATGTACAAAAACACATTTAAATTCAAGATTTGGGACATTTGAAAAGTCACATTTAGATTTGTACCTTTTACATTCATTTGTTATTATTACTACTGTTAGTGCTGTGCAGACTTCTCGAGGTAAATAACTTTTTTCTTTCTGCCAGTTATAGTTCATACTGATTTCCAGTGTTTAGTCACTACCCACCGCTTGTTGGGGACGTTTTAGACTATTGTTGTATTTGGTGGTCTAGGATCATCCAATCATATTGACATCTCCACTTTTTTATGCCACTAGGTGTGGATAGGATGGGGGTTCTATCAATATTGATTGACTAATTGTCACCGTTATGAAATTATATTGATTATTTTTGGCAAAAAAGATCAAATAAAATGTACTGTATACGCTTTGTTTCTTTCTAAATAAACTTAAGTTATAATACTCATTGATAATCTAGATGTTCTTCGTCAAGAAAATCCATGAAATGAATTCAATGACATAAGTCTGTAAAACTAATAACTAATATTTCCTTTTTTCAAATGACAATCATTTCATAAAACAGCTGTGCTTTGTACTTTTTGTTTTTAAATCTTTAAATGTCATTCAAACAGGAGAAAGTGTGTGTGTGTGTGTGTGTGTGTGTGTGTGTGTGTGTGTGTGTGTGTGTTCATGGTAATGAATTACCATGTCACCCAGTGCCACGGTGTGACTTCGGGGCATCGGCTACACAGACAATACTTTGATCTACAGCTCGGCAATGTGGAAAAAAACCAAATGTCACAATAGTTTTGACAAAATACATCTGTGTCATCATTGAAGCAATGCTATTGGGTTGAAAATTGGGGCTTTCAAAAAATATTTACACATAATTATTGAGATAGTCATCACATCCATTGTACTGATGACTGATTGGTTAAAGGCAACAACAAGCTAAAAAAGTCGAGTAAGTTCAGAAAATGACATAACTTTACTGTGATTTAGCGTTTAAAACTAGGGGAAAGGCAACATCTATACTATACTACGACATATCACATATCACACGATATCTGGTCACACGGTAGAAATCAATGTTGATATAATATTAATACTACTACTTTGGTCTTTTGGTTTTGGTCATTTGAAGTGATTTGATGACAATATGAAAAATGCAGAATAGCACCCTTATCCTTTTAATATGAGCTGAAATATTTAAAAAATAATACAAACAAATACAAAGCACAGACATGGAAACAAAACCGTGTGAACCAAGGTTGGCAGGGAGACCAGCCGGCATTATTAAAAACACATTTTTTATCTGACATGATATGAGTGTGCTTACTAATATGAGTTCTAGCAGGATCTCAGACAGGGAGCTACCACGGTACCTTTTGGCTGATTTGGTGTTTAAAGGCCTTCCTCCTCATATTCAATCCGTATGCTAACTTATATTTGCTGCTGTCACTGCTTCCTTTCCCACAATCCACTCCACCTCCACCTAAATCAGGCTCAGCTCTGTTGTATGCGTGCTGGAGGGTGGGTATTTCCTGGATCCTTTCCACCGCTCTCTGCATGCTGCTTTGTTGTACTGCTGCAGGGGAAAGCATCCCTGAGAGGAAAACAATGCTGCCAAGTCAAATCTGGTTGCCATTTGTAACATGGTGAGTGCTTCTGACGGTAGAAAGTGAGTTAAACGGCAGATCGGGGTAGACGTGGTCTCCAGAAAGCTTCAGCATTTCATCTCAGTAGCTTTAAACCTCTTTAAAAATACTAAATACAAAAATACAGAACCATGTAGTTGTGAGGCTCAGTGCTCCTTGCTGGGAGTGAACCTGTTCACTGAGACAAGCTCTTTGAGTCAACACACACACACACACACACACACACACACACAGACACACACACACACACACACACACACACAGTGGCAATTATGATTGTGTAGGAGAGGAAGCATCCTGCAAATGTTACCACCACACCACTGTGCATTTGACACCTTATAAAGTATAGTATAACGCTGAGTCGAATATATACTTTACTTTTATTATTACACTCACACGGCTTTGCTTAAGATCTCTCTTTTTAACCAAAGACAAGTCTTAAGAAAGTGTAGTGAGACTTTCTTCTGTTAAACTTGCACACTTTGGCCTCTACACACAGACATTTGGTGAGAAAAAAGACAGAAAACTGTCTCGATGTGCTGGAGTTTCATGCAGTTTTTAATTCATCAGAATCCGCTTTATTCGCCAGGTATGACAACATACGAGGAGCTGGACTTAGGTTGGAGCAAGCCTCCGGGCGGCAGCTATGGAGCAGCGTCACCACACGCTTTCTCCAAAAGAAACAACGCAGACAGCAACATAATAATACACAATACAACATCACAACATAATGCTGTTGTGTTGTGATCATGAGGTTAAATGTTGTAACCTCATGGGAAATTCAAATTGCAGCCACCGATCAAACAGAACAACCTGCTCTTCTTCATGAGCCCAGAAAATACTTAATAATAATAATACGCAACATTTAAACAGGAAGCATCAGGCAGCGGTGTTTTCATTTGGTATCCACAACTTAAATCAAATAAATCTTAAAGAAAATTGAGTATAGCTTCAAAACTTCAGCCTTTAGACTATTTCTAAGACTTTTTTTAGCTATT
This sequence comes from Etheostoma cragini, assembly GCF_013103735.1. NCBI lineage: Eukaryota > Metazoa > Chordata > Actinopteri > Perciformes > Percidae > Etheostoma > Etheostoma cragini. The sequence goes on along the minus strand of NC_048424.1, from coordinate 553,318 downwards.
TTATTTGTATTTCAATGAATTTTGTTTTTATCTAAATGAATTTTTTTACATTTCTTTAACATTTCACACATCTTCTTGCAGTTAATAATTACAACTTAACCAGTAGCAATTCTGGGGTCTGTTGGATTTAATCAGACAGAATTTATTGATCCCACACTCGTCAAAGCAGCTCAAATGCAACAAAACAAATAAGACAAAAACACATTAAATATACAGTGAATAGAAGAGTAAAATACACATTAAATAGAGACAAGTGCACATTAAATATAAATAGTATACAGAACTACACATTAAATGTTAATGGGACACAGAAATACACTGTAAGAAACTTCAATAATGATCCTGAGGAGAGACAACTTCATATAGAATATAGTACTTATAGTAGCATGTTAATAAAGTTGATTCAAAGTGCTTTTATGTTAGATTTCGGATTATTTGCAACTTTTATTTTTCATAGTTTTCATAGCAGTGATAGCTTAGCTCAGGTAAAGCTTTCACAGGGTTTTACTGTTACCTTAAAACTCAAATAAGCACTTCCAAGGTGTGTTTTCAAGGTTTTTTAAGCTTATCACAATGGTTTCTGCCATACATGACCTGCTGTTACATCATTACACCGTTTTATCTACATGTACGTGATGAGTTATTGTATTTGTTGTCTTCTATCCAGCGCTCGTTGAAACCGTAACCTCGGGTCGTGTTGTCTGATCAGACTGACACGCTC
>NC_048424.1:544474-552497 GCF_013103735.1 Etheostoma cragini | reverse complement strand
GTTTCTACATTTTGAGCCATTTCTGTGGAGTATAGTTTGTCCCTCACGGCCGTGACAAGCGGCAGCTCACAACTTAAAATGTGAGTTTGGTTTTGGATCCCAAGGTCATTTATTTCTTTTTAAACTCTTTAATACACATCTCCTATCTTAGCTGTAAAATGAGTTCGGAGAACAACAACACGGCCAAGTTAGTTTAAAGCATACTGATGTTAAAGCTTCTGGACCTTTCCCCTTCAGTATTTAGTGTGATCGTCTCAGGACATTCGGACGGGTGGAGATATGGTTGTGTTTGGGCGCTATCTTTATTCTTTAAATGGCTAATATTGCCTCATAATTTAGCCCTCAGTCTAGCCTCACTCATACAACGTAAGCTCTCATCAGTGTGCGGCCCATGTGTAGCCTCAGAGGGTCTAAGTGTTCGTGTTTTCTGCTCTAACGGCTCTTCAAATCTTTATTCTGGTCAGGTTTGGTTGAACTTTACGACACCCTGCTGTGGATCGTCATCCATCTTCTATTAATGTAGAATGTCATTATGGCTTAATATAGAAATGAGCCTGAGGCTTTAATGCTTAATTTGTTTTTTGGGGCTGCCCGGCAATCATCATCTCATCCCCAGACGTAACAGCCTCGCTCCATTATCGGACCAATCTCCACGGGACCATGGATGGCCACTCTTTCCTCACTTAGTGTGTGTGTGTGTGTGTGTGTGTGTGTGTGTGTGTGTGTGTGTGTGTGTGTGTCAGATGAAGATACATCATGGTTGTGTGTGCGTGTGTGCATGCATGCGTGCATGCATGGTTGCCTTCTGACATAACAGATCTATCACTTTCTGTGTGTGTGGCTTCTGCTGCAGCAAATTTGTACGTCTGAAAATGAGTGTGTGTTGTTGTTTTTGCACTAAAGACTGTGACGGCGTGTCGTTGTGCACAGCTCTGGCCTCAGGAGAGAAAGTGTGTGTGTATGTGAGTGTGTCCTCTACTTCTATCTTTGTGAGGACCAAGTTGAGTTCCACAAAAGACACCAGGGCTGGGTTAAAATAATAGATTATTCAATTAAAATCGATCTTTGAGTGATCGGATATTGATTCATCAAATTCAGAAATCTTTTAATATATGCCTTTTTCCCTAGGGATGTTTATGTAAAAAGTACTTTAAACACATTTTTTGGGGTTGCTTTGTAAAGCTTCAGAGTCTAACTTTTTTTTGATAATAATGCAAAGCTAATTAGGACTATGAGCTCGGTCATGGAAAGCTTGTGTCACGTGGACGCACCGACAGTGTTGTTGTCATTACTAATTCCTAATTACGTACAGCTTTAATGTATACAAATAAAATATTTGAGGGTTCTTGCTTGTACAATTTACAGCATAAGTTCTCTGAGAATCTCCTTTATATCCAAGAAAAATCATATTAGTAATGTAACTAAACTTCCAAACCTAATTGATATTAAATCGGATATGTATCAAATCAGGACATTGTGAATCGAATTGAACCTATTTAGGAAATCCTTGATGGTGCCCAGCCCTACAAGACGCCATCCTCTTTTTATGCAGAATAGCTCTCTTACTACAGCTGCTTGCACCCGGCTTTAACATGTGGAGAAACTAAAGATAGACCAAACGAGGTAGCTGAGCTGCTGTCTGATTGGACAATCACTGTAGAGGAGGAGGGGCTTCGTCAAATGTTGATAAAGGTAAGAGTAACACATATGGTAAGGGTAAAGCATTATGTCATTAACGGTCCTCATACAGTAAGGAGGCCCACACAGAATCTGCAGCCACAGAATGATGATACACACTCATCCCAAGCAATGAAACTTTCAGCTAAATTACCAAGATTTTCATTTAGGATCACAACTGAGAGAAAAGAAAAGAAGAAGAAATGTCCATTTGGGTCTGCTCATGAGGAGAGAAACATGTAGATTGAGAGGGAGAAGTTATATTAACATGCTGATTTGTGTGTGGTTCTGAATGCAATGTGTGTGTGTGTTTGTGTGTGTGTGTGTGTGTGTGTGGGGGGGGGAATCAATGAAGATCTGCCCTGTTGGTTTTGCCCTTTTGATTGGCTCTCAACCAGAGCAGCAGCAACAGAGAGACAAACGGTTTATTCTCCTCATTTATCTTTCACAGCATCTTGTTGTGCTTTCCACACGGTGGTGTGGCCGTGTGTGTGTGTGTGTGTGTGTGTGTGTGTGTGTGTGTGTGTATATATATAAAGGACACTATTTATTTTTTACCTTGCTCCAAGATACATAGGTCATACGTCACTGTGACTTTTTCTTTATTTTCATGAATGATTCAGCCGGCTGACACACTAATAAACTACCTCCGTCTCAGGGAGCCAAGTAACCCCCCCCCACACACACACACACAAACACACACACACACACACACACAATCCCCCCCCCCAACAGCAGCAACCACCTCTTCAATGCTTTATGCTCTCTGTTCCTGACTCCAGTTTAAGAGGAACTCTGCAGAGATTGATAGGAGGAAGCATTGTTCTGCCGTGGACGTCCGACGGTCTGCAGCTGCCTCAAAAATCTCCTGTTGGGCATTTTAATTTAAACATTTAGTTTGAGCTCTACTTACTGATTTTTCTCGGTGTGCCTCAACGTAAAAAAAATGTTTTTTCAACATTATTATCGCTTTTTGGACATTTGTGTCACTTTTTAAGTGTTGTGGGGGATTTTATTTACATGTTTTGGGTGTTTTTTCCAAAGTATTTTTATATTTTTAATGTTGACATTTCAGTGCTTCTTTCAATGGCCCATTTTTTGTGACAATTGGTTTTTTTTTGTGTTTTTTTTAACTGCAAACGGGTCAAATTTGACCCAAGTAAAATCTCTTATAAACCGTATCGACCAACAATAATAACAATAAGCTAAGATCATCCGATATATAGATTGATCTCTACTTTGCTTCCTGTCATCTCAGCCTAGATTAATGTTTTAGACTTAAAAGCAGAAAAGTTCCTTTTCAACCCAAAACTGTATAATACAATAACCCTTCAACAAATACTACAACAAGTTTTAGTTATAGTTCAGTGGTATTTCAGCCACAAACATGTTTTTTATTTAACTCAGAAGAACATCAAAGCCGTTTAGTACAATAATCAACATTAACATTAAGCTTAACTAATCAAAATACTAACAATCAAACTTGTAATTCCATTTTTAATTCTTATCCAAACATAAGGTTACCTATTAGTCTCAGTAATTTGAGCAGTATGCTACACTTCTGAAGGTTACTGAAGCCTTCCGTGTGCTTTTATCCCCATCACATGCACAAATGACCTGAATTTTGGCTCTATTTTTAATAACGAGTGACATTCAGATATGACCTTATAAAGGGAGTGATTGTCCGTCATTTTCCCCCGACACGACCACCGCCGCCAGGCATCACGGGTCCCTCTCTCCTCCTTCCCCTCTGTTCAAGATCTGTGTGTGTGTGTGTGTGTGTGTGTGTGTGTGTGTGTGTGTGTGTGTGTGTGTGTGTGTGTGTGTGTGTGTGTGTGTGTGTGTTCTGCTCCTCTGGTCTCTGGAGTGGTGACATTCGAAGGCGAGCCATGCCATGCCAAGCTAACACCCGGACATTGTCCTGACATTTCCCTCCTGCTGGCTCCCTCTCGCCTGCCCTCTTAGCCTCTCCGCGTGTGTTCATGAGTGTGTGTTTGTGGGTGTGTGTGTTTGTGAGTGAGAGTTTGTGAGTGTGTGTTTGTGAGTGTGTGTTTGTGAGATTTCTAACCCACTGTCAGTTGTCCACATTCAAAGAAAGGAGCTCAGCGGTGCACTAATGGCTTTGGGTCTGGAAAGGAAGTGCACAAAGTCATTTGTGGCTGTGGGAATGTGTGTGTGTGTATTTATATATAAGTGTACCGTGTGTGTGTGTGTGTGTGTGTGTGTGTGTGTGTGCGAGAGATGGAATGTGTGCACTTTAGCAGCACCCTTTATCATTTGCAAACTTATTGATATTTTAAAAAGCTGCAGAATGAACATTGAGGTGAAAATATTAAAGATCAACAGGTACATTTTTAAATAAACATTTCAAATATTGACATATATTGTAAATACATTTTCATAAGGCAAACATTCTTATGACTATCATCTAGTCATGTGTATTCAGGGTTGAGGTCAAAAGCTTAGATTGTAGGTTGTTCTGGGGATGTCTGATCTCAATATTCTTGTTTTTAAATCAGATTTAATGAGTTTTTAAGACATAATTAATCCATTCAAAAAGCATGTTTTTTGTAAAAAGATGCAAAATTGTGTGCTTCAGAAAAGATGAAAGATACATAAAAGAACACAGAAACAACAGACATGAACATTAAAGATAAAGCAGAAAGGATTTTAACGAGAGAGATTAACATTTCCATAATAATTTACAATGCTGTTAAAACACTTAATATTCAGACTTCTGAAAAATAAAGCCAGGTTTTTAACTCTGACATAAGCATTCTATTAACAATGACAGACCATGTGTACATTATACGTCCATTTCTCCATTTCTCCATCCCCCTGATGTCATCAGGACTGATTTGGGATTCAGATGCAACACCCCCCCCCCCCCCCATGTTGGCTCGGCTCTCGTCCTGACTCACTCCAGAAGTCCTTAATGTCCTGCCAGGGGACAAAGTTAGTCATCCACGCAGTCGGAGCAGCTGTGGGGAATGACTTCAGGCACGGTGGGGGGGGGGGGGGGGGGGGGGGGGGGGGGGGGGGGGGGGGTGAGGGTGCGAGACGTCCTGACCGACTGTCTCGCAGAGATACTGTGTCTCAGGACCTGACTTGGAGGTCCAGGACTCGGTGGACCGTTGCAGAGCTCTGTGCCGCGGGCATACAGGCTTAGATACACTGTGCTGGCAGCCAAGGTTGGAGAGTCTCTGTAAGCCCTGAACAGGTTTGGGTTTGGGGGGGGCTGTGGATGGAGTAGTTTACTCATGGATGTTAGGATTTGAGTACGGGGATTACAGCAGGACCTGGGATCAGCCAGAGGCTCCAACTGAACACTGTAGACCAGCAAGCAGCTTTATGCATTCAGATCCCAGATAGGAGGCTGTGTTGCAAATCGGGACGTTCAATAAAAAAGAAAAAATGCTTTTTGATTAAAAGTGTTGTGCAGGGCAACTTGGTTTATTGACTTTAACCCTCGTGTTGTCTTCCAATCATGCATCACTGTTTGGCGCTCTTTCCGATGTTTTTCCTTTTTTTCGTATGCTTTGTTTTTTATATCATAGCACATAAACCAAATTTTTTTTGACATTATACAAAAACAATTAATTTCTTTATGTTTTTCAGCGCTTTTTATCTCATTTTTTTGTCATTTCTTACGAGTTTTTGGTCACGTTTTTTAAAATTCAATAAATCAACCAACATTTTACCTGAAGAACATTGTATGGCATCCAATGTTATTTTTAGGCAATTTTGTTGAAAGAAAGCCAAGTTCCTGATGAATAATTAAATAAAACTGGTCAATTTGACCCGAGGACAACATGAGTGTTAAAGGGGCCGTCCACAAATTTTACACATCAAAGTTACTGTTTGGTGTAGTTCATAGACGTCCTCTAATGTCTTGAACACAACTCAAAGATATTCAGTTTAGGAGTGGAGAAACTAGAAAATCTTCACATTTAAGGAGCTGGGATCAAAAAAGTCAACAGGTTAACCAATTAAGAAAATAGTTGGCGATTAACTAATAACAGCTCTAAAGTATTTTAACCCTTGTGTTAGTCAAAAACTGACAAACAATTGACACTTTTGTCTCCTTTTCAGACTTTCTTTTAGTTTCACTACCCCCACCTTACTAGTTTTACACTACTTTTTGGATTTCATGGTCAGTAACCCTCATTTATATAGACTTATACCTAATATTCGAGTTAAAAAAGCAGAAATTATGAATCATTTTGACTAATAGTTAAGATCAGAGGAATGAAAGTGATCAGTTGTATTGGCAAAGAGCGTTGGAAGGAATCTAATCCAATTTTTGTGGTAATTTGGTAAAAGAAGAAACTCATTTTTTTAGATATAGACATTTTTTTTAAAGGGGTCAGATTTGACCCGAGGACAACAGGAGGGTTAAAAACCGAGTTGCTCTGTGTCAGATGATGGTCAGCCGGCTCACATCGGGCCTCGCTCGCTCTGCAACAAGTCACTCTCCTCCAAGAGTTCATAGGACTGAATTATTTAAACCTTCCAGTGTTGTGTTTTTTACAGTAGGTGGAGTCTCTCTTGGAGTAGAGACACAGTCTCTTGGAGGAGAACTCCAAGAGAGTGGTGTAGAGAAGGATAATGCTCAACGTTCACCAGGCATACACAGAGTCGCTATCAGCCTTCAGAGAACGTCAAAGGCCTCGGATGCTTTTATCTTCCTCTGACAAACTCACGCTGCTGACCTTGGCAGCTCAGTTGATCTTCATCTTTTCCAGCTCCTGTCGTTCTTTTTTAGTTAAGTTTAGTGAGTTTGTCGTTTGCTTATATCGTCTTGAGTGCATAGTTTCAAGCTTTCGAGGTTGTGAAAACGTTCGTGTGTTTAAGACGTCGTTGTTTAACCCTCCTGTTGTCCTCGGGTCACATTTGACTCATTTTTAAAAGTTTCTACATCACAAAATTTGGGATTCTTTCATCCATATTGTCCAAATATTCCATGGATGGTCCCATATAATGCGTCTTGCAAGTTAAACGAAGGGTAAGTTCACTACTTTATTGAGTTGTGGGTGTTTTATTTCCCCAAAAAATACTTTGACAAAAGACAAAAAAAGACATAATTTCATAAAAATTTGTTTTTTTTACCGTGACTTCAAAAAATAAAACAGTGTGGAACTAGTGGTGATGTATTTGTGTAAGTGATGTGTACGGTATACTGATGGTAAGGTTACAAAAATGAAGAAAATATTGAAAAAAGCGTCAAAAAGGGATTAAAAAAAAGTGTTGAAAGTGTCAAAATGTCAGTTTTGACCTTGGAGGACAACACAAAGGTTAAATGAAATGTTCCAATCCCGAGTTTCATCCGATGTCCAGTCTCTCCTCTCAGCCCGAACCCTAAAGGTCGGCTCGTTGTTGCTAATTAGGGTGTTAATTAAGGGGAAATCCCTCCATTAGAGGAGTGTTTTAATAGCAGTGTGGTTAAATGTCAGTCTAATCATGTTCACAATACTAGTTATTTATATATTATACTCATAGGACCAGTCTATCTGTAAATTTCTGTTTATAATAGTATTCATCTCTATATTTATTCAGTACATATCCATGTCCTGCACTTATGGAACCAGTGTATATCCTGCACCGGCTGCTATTGCACTTCTGGTTAGACCTACCTGTACCTGTGTAATGACAATACAGTTGAATCTCATCTAATCTAATCTAACCATTGTTCCAATGATTATGATTACATTTCTTTAACATGTATCACATTCTAATTAGGTCCTCGTTTAACTTCAGGTACTCTTATTAATATGTTGCACGGTGCTTAAAGCTATGCTACTAGACGGTTGGGTCTTCATGGACGCAGTGAACGAAGCCGTTAACAAAACACTGCCATATTATCATAATTATGTGCAAACGACTTTCTTTATTACTCACAGAGAACATAATGCAGGTCCGATGTTCTAATAGAGTCTAGCTCTACTTCCTTCTCTACTACGTCCATGTGGGAAATCTCTGGATCTTTATCCACTGAAGTCTCAGTAAAGCTGCTGAATGTTCGCCAGCGAGTCGCTAACTCTGTCCGCCTTCTGTGGCTTAATGAGAGGAAACCCAAACGACCATAAAAAGGAGCTGAAAAGACGCTGAAACCGTCATGGAGCGGGGGGGGCTGCAGAGTCATTGTGATAATAATTACACTTAGTCATCTCGTCCATTTTAACTGAAATGTTTAATGTTGATTAGTGTTGCCCTCACCCACAAAACGGCCACACGCACAACACCAGGACCCTGAGACTGTAGCAGCTAAACAGAGTTCAGCCATGCTTAGTTTTGGTATTTATTATGCAACAAGGACACAGAGCAGTACGCTGGGGAAGGGGGGGGG
>NC_048424.1:538246-544374 GCF_013103735.1 Etheostoma cragini | reverse complement strand
CCCCCCCCCCCCCTCCCCCCGTGGCGATCAAGCTTATGTCTAATTTTAAACCCTAATTTATGGGCGAAAGATCAGAAAATGTTGATTTAACACAAACAATCTTATTTGTCTTTAAGGCATGGAAACTCATTGCCAGCCTAATATATCTCACAGTGTTTTTAGACCACATAACATCCCATAAATGCTTTTTAGAGTTCTTCCAAACAGAACATCCACTTGTGATGCACGATGTTTCTCGGCTTTGTTTAATTAATGAAGCTAGTCAAACAGTAATTTAATTTGGATCTGCTCAGTATTTCGCTCACTCTCTCAGCTGTAAACTGTTGTTGCACTCTATTAACAAAATGGCTCTTCTGGCTCCAACAGAGGAAAGTGTGGAAAGAATCATAAAACCTTAAACAGAGTCCGGGTCCAACAGTAGCCATGTTTTATCTAATTGTCAAGAAACTTTTAATATGTCGCAAAAAAAGAAAAATGAATTCAAAGCGTTTCCTTTAACTGTTTTAGAGCGAAAAAACTAGACGACGCAAAGTAGTCACATTTACTTTAAATGACTGAAAACAGACACCCCAGAATAACCAACAGTCTAAGCTTTTGACTTCAACCCTGAATACACGTGACGTGTAGATAGTCATAAGAATGTTTGCCTTATGAAAATGTATTTACAACATATGTCAATATTTGATATGTTTATATCATCATTTACCTGCTGATCATTAATATTTACCTCAAAGTTCATTATGCAGCTTTTTAAAATATCAATAAATTTGCAAATTATAAAGGGTGCTGCTAAAGTGCACACATTCTCTCTCTTTCTCTAACTCTCTCTCTCGCTCACACACACACACACACACACACACACACACACACATACACACACACACACACACACGGTATACTTATATATAAATACACACACACATTCCCACAGCCACAAATGACTTTGTGCACTTCCTTTCCAGACCCAAAGCTGTTAGAGCACTGCTGATCTTTGAATGTGGAAGACTGACAGTGGGTTAGAAATCTCACAAATGAACACACACTCATGAACACACACTCATGAACACACACTCATGAACACACACTCATGAACACACACTCATGAACACACAGCGCGAGGCTAAGAAGGCAGGCCAGAGGGAAATGTCACACACACACACTGTAGTTTCTTTACAAGTTGACGTTACACATGGTTGTAGATTGCAAACTGTCTTGTTAAATCAAAGTTTAGATGTTCATTGCCGTTGTGGCAGAGACATTTGGCGTCTCTAAGACAACTGTACGCCGCGGTGTATGTGTGCCGGGCCGTGAACTACGAGCTGTTGAACCACTCTGTCAGTTTACCCGACAACAGCGCACCGCAACTCCACCAGGTGCCACAAACTGTCCGGCACATTATATGGGACCCATGTCCCGTTCCCTCCCCCATCCGATGGATACCGGGACTATAGTCATGTGACTTACATGTTCCCTTAGTCACAACTTATTTGGGAAAGCTGTTTCCATCCCTCATTTTGTGTTTTAACCCTCCTGTTGTCCTCGGGGTGAAATGGACCCGTTTACAAAATTATATATTGGGACTATGACCAAAGAACGGTGAAAAAAAAGTGACAAATGTTGTAAAAAGCTTTAAAATACGCGGAAAAAAATTCAACACATTTTTTTTTTAACGCTTAAAGTAACAAAAAATTGACAAAGGTGACAAAATCTACAGTAAAAAAAAAGAAGTGACAAAAAATTAGTAAAAATTACAAAAAATTGGAAATAAATGGAAAAAAGAAAAATGACAAAAAAATCTACAAAAACTTTAAGAAAAATATAGGGGAAAAAAACACCAAAATGTCGATATTTCGGCCCAGAAAAAAAACAAGTTACAGGTCGATGGGAAGACAACACAAGGGTTAACTGTGTTTCAAAAATAGGCAAAAACCACGTCAAGCGAGCATAAAGAACATTAATATTTTGCAATTGCCATCAAGATTTTCTAACGCAAATACTTCAAAATACAAATACGTTGATAGAAACATGACTGCTGTCTGTAAGTCTTTGAAATCTTTCTTTTTGTATTGTTAGTCACCAAAGACCAATCCAATCCCTCTATCTCACACCGTAACCCTGCAGGACACCAGGACCACGCTAATGCACCTTGGTTTGAGAGTGTGCGGCGTGGAGCTGCTGCTCTGTGTGTCGTCGTACCGCGTCCCAGCTTCTCATTTCCCCCCTCCACTGGGCCGAGACATGAGACATGAGACATGAGACATGAGACCGGGGCTGGCAGGCCACCATGGGAACATCAGGGATGATCGGGACTTTGTCCCCAGACATGACAACGAATCAAAACCCTGCAGCTGCTGGAAAACGTGTTCATCCACTTGATGTTTTACTGGTTTTCTTGAGCTACAAAATAGTTGCATGAATGAATTATATTCATGGAGGATCTTGGGTACAGTATTTGCGCGTTTGGTTGGTTTTACTTCCCTTAAAGGAGGTTTCATCCCGGGTCCTCTTAATACATCTTAATGGGATTTTTAGGTTCCTTCAGTGTGCTGCAGTTCAGTACCTGTGTCACTAATGGATGCCGTTGTATTTTTACTTCCTGTGGAGGAATATAAAGTATCCCCTTGTCTTGATGTGAATTATGACACAGTCTGAGTGTGATCCGGCTGATTTACACCTGATTATGTGAGTGGAAAAGGTTTAGTTAAGACTTCAACTGTCTACACGTTGACTGGGTCTCTTCAGCTTAACTTTAACATTTATTTTCAACAGTTATTAAGGAACAAATACCACTGAGTATTACACAAAACCCCAAAAGGATTAGAGGTGAGGAACTAATGAGGCTTTGTCCAATATCCAGTGACCAAAAAAATAGAAACACTTGTACAAAGTAATGCAGCCAGATAACGTAGTCCTGTAAAGGTATTACCAAATGATAAAAACATGATATAATGTGAGCTGTTTTGCACTTAATAATGGTTTTTGACACTGTATTACAGAGGTTTAAAGTGACAGTGTTTTCTGTGTTTATACTGCAAGGAGGAGGTGAAATTAATCAGTGTAATCAAATCAATTTTTGGCGTTTAAAGACCTCCAGTATGTTTGCATGTTACGGAGTAAATGGATCTTATTAAGCCAGTAATAGAGCAGGGAACACTGAACTCTCTGGAGCTCCCTGACCACCCGGCCCTGGTCTTTGGCCCTTAAATGGGAGCTTAGGCGTGAAGAGGTTTAAGTGAGTTTAGTTCTGATACCTGTGACTGTAGTGAGATATGTTACCTGGGATAGGCAACTAGAAGGTGAAGAGACAGTAGATCTGTGTGATCTGTTTCTATGGTGTATAATATTAACCCTTGTATGGTATTCCGGTCAAATTGACCCATTTCAAAGTTTTACAAGAAGAAAAATTGTACAAATACATTTTTTCTACCTGAAAATCAACGGTCTTTCCTTATTTGCTGTGATAAACATGTATTTCTGACTCAATTCAGGAAGTTATTCTGGATATGGCACTTGTGTTGTTTCCGTAGTGGATTTTTAACATGAATTATAACCTTATGAGAAAAAACAAACCCCACTTCCATTTTGAATTATCTTCTAGTAGAGACTAACGCATTCCCTAAACATGTATGTTATCTCAGCTGTGTGAAATTAAGATAAAGACAATATTTGTTAATAGATTATGAAGTAACACTTTATTTCAGAATTGCTTTTAAAACCCCAAATAAGTGATGAGGGATACGAGAGGGTCCCGCCAGTGAAGACAACACAAGGGTTAAAAAACATCAACTCACTAACATGTTGAGGTGCTGTAGGTAGGATGGTGAAGATCCAGGACTTTGCCAAATGTGAACATGGACAACTTCTCAGTCCCTCCCCCCCTCCCTGCTAAAGCCCAAATGGTCTCCTAAGCCCCTCCCTCCCGAGGGAGAGTGGATGCATGAGCAGTGATTGACACAGTGAAGGACCTGCTTCATGTAGTTCTACTGGAACATAGGGTCAGTTTCAGCAAATATGACATAAAGTTAGTTTTATAAGTCTTATCTACTAGATCTTTTAATGTCTAACAGAGAGACAGCTGATTGTGTTGAGACGTTTCCCAGTCTCATTTCCTCTCATTTCCAAGTTGCTTGACTTTCAATAACTGCATTAATTACACTTGAAGTTTAATTAACGTCATCTCGCTGGAATTAAACATTTCCATCTGTTGGACTTTTGGGGATTAGGAAGCATGAACCTGAGAAACGGATGCAGTGAGAGGGGAGAAGCTGAACTGGAGTCGTTGCAGGTTCGTTGTGTCTATGCAGCGAGGAGAGGGAATGAGAATTATAATTCTCAGCATCTCTCAGACTGTCTGGCAGGCAGCAGGGCTCGGGCACAGGGACTCAGGGAAAACCTGTAGCATGCATTTCAACAAGACCGGGCCACGCTTTAAATTAAAGAAAGACCCAGCTAAGCCTGAGAGGGACAGCCGAAAACAAAGAGGAGGTGGGGGGGGTTTCTACCATCACTCGCTGCAGTTTTGGGATCAATAATTAACTAAATAATTCTAAGTTTGTCCTCATTAAAAAGAGGCAGTGACATGAAATGCAAACTTGTGAATGCGTGTTTATTAGAGATGCCAGTGACCTTCTCTACATGCGTGTCAGCACACACACTGTATAACGGCCCAAATCCCCAAAGTCATCTGATTCACATGCACACAATGAACAATACACTTTATTGTGGAAAATATTGACCATAGAAAATGGAAATGCTCGCACAAAATTCCCTTAAGCGCAGAGCTGTTCCAATGCAGCGACGTGTGCATACACAATGAGCAACATATGAGTTCTCTGAACGCTAAAATTGGGAAAGAATCAGCGAACAGAAGCATTACATAGGCTGGAAATAAAGGAGCTACAGTAGCCAAGAGAAATAAACCGGGAACGGAAGATAAAAACCAAATCTAGATAAGAACCTGATAACACAGAGCAGCAAACGTCCTGCAGAAAATGTAAGCGCTAAAGATCAAAATCTGAGGAAAAAACGGATGAATGTATAATCAAGGAATCAGTGACACTTACAAATGAGTTCAGAATAAACATCTGCGAGATAAAAGCCAAATAAAGCTAACGGCGCTCAGTGGATAAAAGAAAAAGGGTTGCAGACGTCTTCAGGCTCTAAGCTGTGTGAGGTGTGTCCTCGCAGCCTCCTAATCAGCCTAATTACCACCAATTATCTACGTCAAATTGCTTGCTGTCAGTTTGAAATGTCCGTAATCAAGATCAACAGCACAACAGATCATTATACTGTAGAGATTGCCATTATCGTCATCAACTCTAAACCGAATCTCCTTCTGAGGTCAACCCGGCTCCCGCGACGATAACGAGCTTTTCGAGACTAATTGAAATAAACAGCCCAATTATGTCAAAGTGAACCAGTCTGTTGGTTCTGTGTGATGGATGTTTGGGTCGCACTGAGCGCAGCGACCGATGGTCAAACGAGGGGAACCGCTCTGAGAAGGACGGAGAGGAGGGTTGACTCCTAAAATTTGAGAAACATACATTTAATATCTGACCATCCAACCATATATTTACCTTTTTAAAGGCAAGCAGTGTGATGTCTCGATTTGTTTTGGTTGAGTTTGTCCTGCCGGTCTAGGAATTAGTTGGTTTCCTTCATTTATTAATACATTTATGTACAGTATTAGATGGTAAGCAGGTGTGGCTGCTCTTGTATAACCTGGAAATCCAGACCCAGATCTGGAAGATAAAGGGTCTTTTTTCGAAGTATCATACTATGAATTTTTATGAAATACTATACTATGACTTTTATTTGTTTTGACATATTATACTATGACTTTTTTGACATATTACACTATGACTTTTTTGACATACTATGATTTGTTTTGACATACTATACTATGACTTTTTTCGACATACTATACTATGACTTTTTTCAACATACTATACTATGAATTTTTTCGACAAATTATACTATGAATTTTTTGACATATTATACTATGACTTTTTTCGAAGTATCATACTATGAATTTTTATAAAATACTATAATATGACTTTTTTGACATACTATGATTTGTTTTGACATATTATACTTTGACGTTTTTGAAATACTATACTATGACTTTT
>NC_048424.1:533641-538146 GCF_013103735.1 Etheostoma cragini | reverse complement strand
TTGGACATACTATACCATGACTTTTTTCAACATATTATACTATGACTTTTTTTCGACATGCTATACTATGACTTTTTTGGACAAACTGTACTATGTCTTTTTCGGCATATTATACTATGACTGTTTCGACATGCTGTACTATGACTTTTTTGGAAATATTATACTATGACTTTTTTTGATGTATTGTACTATGACTTTTTCGACATACTATACTATGACTGTTTCGACATGCTGTACTATGACTTTTTTGGAAATATTATACTATGACTTTTTCGAAATGTATACTATGACTTTTTTGGACATATTATACTATGACCTTTTTCAACATACTGTACCGTGACTTTTTTCAACATACTATACTCTGACTTTTTTCAACATACTATACTATGACTTTTTTTGATATATACTATGACTTTTTTCAACATATTGTACTATGACTTTTTCGACATATTATACTATGACTTTTTTGGACAAACTGTACTACGTCTTTTTCGGCATATTATACTATGACTTTTTTTGACGTATTGTACTATGACTTTTTCGACATACTATACTATGACTTTTTTCAACATATTATTCTATGACTTTTTCGACATGCTATACTATGACTTTTTTCAACATATTATACTATGACTTTTTCAACATGCTGTACTATGACTTTTTCGACATACTATACCATGACTTTTTTCGACATATTATACTATGACTTTTTTGGACAAACTGTACTATGTCTTTTTCGGCATATTATAATATGACTTTTTTTGACGTATTGTACTATGACTTTTTTCGACATACTATACCATGACTTTTTTTGACATGCTATACTATGACTTTTTTGGACATATTGTACTATGACTTTTTTGGACATATTGTACTATGACTTTTTCGACATATTATACTATGACTTTTTTTGACATGCTATACTATGACTTTTTTGGACATATTGTACTATGACTTTTTCGACATATTATACTATGACTTTTTTTGACATGCTATACTATGACTTTTTCGACATACTATACTATGACTTTTTTCAACATATTATACTATGACTTTTTCGACATGCTGTACTATGACTTTTTTCGACATGTTATACTATGACTTTTTCGACATGCTGTACTATGACTTTTTTGGAAATATTATACTATGACTTTTTCAACATGCTATACTATGACTTTTTTTGACATATTATACTATGACTTTTTCAACATGCTATACTATGACTTTTTTCAACATGCTATACTATGACTTTTTTCAACATGCTATACTATGACTTTTTTCAACATGCTATACTATGACTTTTTCGACATGCTATACTATGACTTTTTTGGAAATATTATACTATGACTTTTTCAACATGCTATACTATGACTTTTTTCGACATACTATACCATGACTTTTTTTGACATGCTATACTATGACTTTTTCGACATGCTGTACTATGACTTTTTTCGACATATTATACTATGACTTTTTCGACATGCTATACTATGACTTTTTTCGACATACTATACCATGACTTTTTTCGACATATTATACTATGACTTTTTTGACATGCTGTACTATGACTTTTTTGGAAATATTATACTATGACTTTTTCGACATATTACACTATGACTTTTTTGACATGCTGTACTATGACTTTTTTGGAAATATTATACTATGACTTTTTTCGACATGTTATACTATGACTTTTTCGACATGCTATACTATGACTTTTTTCGACATGTTATACTATTACTTTTTCGACATGCTATACTATGACTTTTTTGGAAATATTATACTTTGACTTTTTTGGACATATTATACTATGACTTTTTTCTACATGCTATACTATGACTTTTTTCGACATGCTATACTATGACTTTTTTCAACATGCTATACTATGACTTTTTTCTACATGCTATACTATGACTTTTTTCTACATGCTATACTATGACTTTTTTCTACATGCTATACTATGACTTTTTTCTACATGTTATACTATTACTTTTTTCAACATACTGTACCATGACTTTTTTCTACATATTATACTATTACTTTTTTCTACATACTATACTGTGACCTTTTTGGACGTATTATACTATGACTTTTTTCGACATATTATACTTTGACTTTTTATGACATAGTATGAGTTTTTTTGACATACTATACTTTGACTTTTTTGACATTATTATACTGTGACTTTTTTGACATACTATACTATGACGTTTTACTATACACTATACTATGACTTTTTATGACATACTTCACTATGACTTTTTATAACATACTTTACTATGACTTTTTTCGACATACTTTACTATGACATTTTTGACATACTATACTATTACTTTTAATGAAATACTTCACTATGACTTTTTATATACTTTACTATGACTTTTTTCGACATGCTATACTATGACTTTTTTTGACA
The DNA here is from genome assembly GCF_013103735.1 of Etheostoma cragini. Lineage (NCBI taxonomy): Eukaryota > Metazoa > Chordata > Actinopteri > Perciformes > Percidae > Etheostoma > Etheostoma cragini. Next base: position 535,730 of record NC_048424.1, on the reverse strand, counting down.
TACTATACTATTACTTTTTTTGACATACTATACTATGACTTTTTTTGACATGCTGTACTGTGACTTTTTCGACATGCTATTCTGTGACTTTTTTGACGTATTATACTAGGACGTTTTTCGACATATTGTACTATGACTTTTTTGGACATATTATACTATGACTTTTTTCAGCATATTATATTACGACTTTTTTTTACATGTCGTACTATGACTTTTATTGACATATTATACTTTTACTTTTTTCGATATACTATACTATGACTATTTTAAAATACTACACTATGACTTTTTTTGAAATACTAGACTACAACTTTTTATAACATACTATACTATGACTTTTTATAACTAGTGAATAGTCTGTTACCAAATGTCTAGGGATACACTGATTGAAAATTTCTCAGCCAATACCGATACCAATGTGTATACTTTTCATTTGGCTGATTCTTTTTTCTTTTTGCGCTACAAAAACCAATGAATCTATCTATCTATCTATCTATCTATCTATCTATCTATCTATCTATCTATCTATCTATCTATCTATCTATCTATCTATCTATCTATCTATCTATCTATCTATCTATCTATCTATCTATCTATCTATCTATTTATCTATCTATCTTCCTCACAATAACTTTAAATACACAGAAATTCAATCAAACACACGTATGAACAGAATTCCTTTTATTGGTGCAACTGAATGCAGCATTAGTTTAATTAGTGCACCAGCAGGCCCCTTAGAGCCCAGTTGGAGCCCACCATGGAGTCCGTATACTCTTCCGTCGTCGTTTCTTTACATCATTCGCTCACTTTTCAGCCACGGAAAAGTCATCTTTCCACCGGTAAGCTAGAGTATCCTCTGTTTCTTTAGCCGGCTGGGAGTTCTTTTACCTTCTCTGATGCTGTAGTTAACGTGGGCTGAATCGTGCTGAGTCGTCCTGTCGCTCCGTGCTCTCTCGGCCTCCGGGGTCATCTCTCTGTGTTTCGACGGCTTTCAGGTGATCATTGTACACTCGGCTGTGTCTGCCTTTAAATGCCCAGTGAGATACGCTGTACTAAAACCCCAGACTGCCGCACCACCTCTTGAAATGTCACAGGATCATTTTTGCAAACAGCATATCTGTGATATTTCTCAAAAACAGTGAAATGCTCTTAAACCACCGACATGTTGTTTGAAACCTCCAAAAGGATTTGAATCCTCAGTATCCCCTCTCCTCTGAAAGCACTTCACCATGCCCACTCAGCTGTAACACAGTGATGTATTCTTGATCTCTTGGATCCCATCCTTTTTAATTTCTGTGAGATGTTTTATGGAAATATTAAAGTCCAACACCCAGCTCCTCGCGCCTTAGGGACGTCCCCGAGGACACGTATGAAACTGAGTATCAACAGTCAGAAGAGTTACTTTGGCTCAGCTCTGAAGGTTTCTCACACAACATCAATAGTCTCCAGCTGAATTAAGTGCATATTCATACTTGTTTGTTTTCTTTGATCTTACCAAAAAACAATGCATTTCTGTCTTTTAGTTCCAGTTCATTTAGAGTTCACATTGTCTAATAACCAACAAAGAAAGATATGTAAATATTTAATTATACTGAGAGGTAAATAATTCTTTCTGCAGGTTTAATACCATTTTATATAATCTGAATCCCTTATTAAATCCATTTGTCTAAATATAATATGTAACTTGAGTTAAAATTAAGATTTTATTGACACTGTTACACCTGTTTTTGTAACCCCACAGTTTAAAAAGTCCCTGTAGTCCCTGTGTCAAATAGATGTCGTCTTTCCCTAACATGGAGACACAACTAGGCTTTCTGTGTCTCTCTTTTCTTAAAAAGGCTAGCTGTCCCCCCCAGCCGACGTTAGCTGGTGCGCTGCCAGGCTGTTCATGTGTCATGCCAAAATAAATAAATAAATATGTGTGCGGGGGGTCAGACATCCCCTCACTCCACAGAAGTTTCTTCAGTTTCATGAACTGCAGTTTTTTGACCTAGAAGTGCCTTCCATCCAACATCTTTCAGCAAAGTCGAGTTCCCTCAGTGTCCTGAAGAAGAAAAGCTTCTAGATCGTCTGCAGCTTTGACACATTA
>NC_048424.1:438169-533541 GCF_013103735.1 Etheostoma cragini | reverse complement strand
CCCCCCCCCCCCCCCCCCCCCACGGTGCGTGCATACAATACTCTAATGGTTTTATTTTGTCTGCTGCTCATTCAACCGAGTAAAAATACATAAATAAATAAAAACCATGTTCCTTATTTTCTTTAAATTGACAGGCCACTTGCTATATAAAGCTTTTTTGCCTCTGGGTTTTGGTGTTTCTGCGGCTGTCTGAGTGACGGCTCGAACAAACTAACGTCGTTATCGCCGGCTCCAGTCAGCCCACGCGTCCCATTTAAAAGTCGCTTTATTGGTTTTCACATCTGTTAGCAGCCCGACGTCTGCGTGTCTGTCTGACACGCTCGTTCAAATATGAGACAAATATTACTTCACCTCCGGCTGAAACCGGAGCAGCTGAGCAGCTGAGCTTCTCACTATGTTAAACTTGTTTTTATGTGTTTGTTTTCCTAAATTGTCATGTAACAGCCGTGTGTTTAAGTCCATCTTCGCTCATCTGACGGAACAGATACACTTTAATAAATCCAGCTGCATAAAGGCTTGTTTCCTGTGCAATATACACACCTCATCAAATCATATTTGTATGCTTACAGTCTATTTTCTTCAGGTTGAAGCGCTACATTCCCAATGTATTTCATATTATTTATTTACATTATGAAAAACAGGTTTAAAAGACTTAAAGCTGCTGCTACTAAAACATTTCGGTTCCGCTCATTCCCATAGAGCGTTTGAGTGTCTTTCTCCCCTGGAAACCAGACAAAACCGTACTCTCATGTTCCCCCCCCACCCCCTTCCATTCAAACAGACCTCCAAATCACAGCTGGTTATCTCACATGGGGGGGGGTCATGCTTTCCAAACTTAACTGGGAGACAGCGTCCAGCGCAACACAGATCGCACCGTTAACAAGGCCGCGCCGATCGAATATAAATCAAGATTTTGTCACTGTATTGCTGATTTCTCACCTCAAATATTTGGATTCAGTTTTGTTGTAATTTCAGAAAGTTTTTGATCAGGCAGCCATTTCTTTTTGAGCTTTAAAATGTAGCAAGTAGCCCCCCCCCCCCCCCCCCCCCCCCCCCCCCCCCCCCCACCCGATGTATGTGCATGTGTGTTGCTGGTTTTTTGTAGATCCAGATGCATGTTGGTCTGCGCTGTTGAATAATAGATTTCACCCCTTGGAAATGGAAAGTTCACTTGAGAAGTCACAGACACACATTTGTAAATTAGTCTTTCAGCAGTCTCCATATTGGCTGTTTCAGTTCAGCCATAGCTGCTATCAGCCTTGTTTTCCAGTAACAGAGCTCTCATAAATAACCCACTGTACAACAGCTGTCCGGCACCAAATAGCAGACAGACAACGATAGAAAGCAGAGGATGAACATGGTGGGACGTTTCTTATTGTTAGTGAAGATCGGACTGGACCTTCATCAGGTCGCCAGGAACATGATGATCTATCCAGATGAAAGCTGATGTTTCCTCCACGTCTGCAGGATGTGGAAATAGACGAGTGTCTGCTAACAAGTTCATCCTAATGACTTTAGAAGGCTGTAACGTCAGACGTGTGAGATGTTCAGCTTGTTTTAAAGTTTCCTTAAACAACTGACCACTCATCTAAAGTTCTACCTAAGTTTTACCTTCGATACATTGTTAGCTAAATGTTAAACTCCCTCAGTGCTGCTGTTTTTTAAATGATAAACATGTAATCGGTTCCTCTCGCTGTGCCTTGCACATTCCCCTGGTAAACACTGCTGTTGTGTGTGTGTGTGTGTGTGTGTGTGGATGTGATGCACTCGTTTATTATTCAGGCGTCAGTGTGTCTGAAGAGGGGCGACAGGCCGGTGGTGCAGGAGAGAGGGAAGAGACTGTGGTTACTAATGAGGGTTTATCACCGTGATACATCCTCCCTCATGCATCTTTCATACTAAGACCTGCGTGAGTACACAAGGCGTGAGATGCATTGTCGCGTGTGTGGGCATTAATGATGTGTGTGTCACACCGCCATGAGATGGCCAGAATAGTATAGAAAAACCATGGCAACAGATCATTTAAAAGGTTTTAATACGTCTAGACAATAATATATAACATCTTATCGAACATATAGAAAAGATCTTAGATGGTGACACTTTAGGAAAAAATAAATACAGAATTAAAACAGATTGTCACATTATTTACATCACGTACAGTAAAGAAAAAGTATAACTTGTTACAGATACATTATGGTGTTAAATTATCTTTGTGTTTACTCCGTTTAAGGCTTGGCTGTTCTGTATTTTCTTAGAAAATCTCATAAAAAGCTCAATTCCATTCAGTCAGTCTCTTAATATTAACGTGAGACCCTTTAGCAAACGCATACTGTATGTTTGTACTTTTTTTGTACTGTGGCCTAAATTCTGCCCTAAATCAGAATTACATCAGGACATACACACAGGACCTGAATCTTCACCAAGCCGTTATGAATTTAAACCAGATTAAAAGTGGTCTAACACCACTCTAAAGACCGTCTGTTGTGATTTGTGTCACACAGAAACCTTGGACGTGTTCTCAGTGGACGGGGTTGCGACGGTCTTCATGTCGGGGAGAACGACGTGTCTGTAGCTGCGCTCCAGGCCCTCCATTAGCTCCAGGTAGTCGCTCACCTGGAAGCCCTGGATCGGCTCCTCCTGCAGGTACAAAGGAAGAATTGTGGGAGTTATTTACATTTTACTGAATTAACTGACAAGCTTCAAAGTGTTTTATATCAGAAATATGGATTTCTTTCAACCAAATTGTCCAAAAACAACACGGATGATTCCATACGTTCTTCAGGTGACATTACATTTTGGGGTGTTCTGTTTTTGTAGCATTTGAATTCCCTTTTTTTTTAATGTTTTCAAAACAGTACCCGGACTAAACTTTGACATCTATCCATCTGTGATCCACTCAACATCCTCAGATCTTAACTATTAGTCAAAATAAGTCATAATTTATGCCTTTTTAACTAAAAACGTATGTATAGTTTGATATAAATGAGCTTTGTTGACCATGAATTCCAAGAATAAGTGTAAAACCTGTTATTAAACCAGCTCAGGCTTTAAATCAAAAAGTGCCAAAAGCTGGAAAAAGTGAGAAATAAATCAGAAAAGGCGACAAAAAAACATTGGAAAAGCACAAAATAATATTAATTTTCAATTTTGACCTGGACGGAAAAGTTCATGGTTAACGGGAAGACACCACGAGGGTTAAAGGGCCATTCCACCGTTTGGTTTGACACATAAAGGTCATTTTATTGCCATGGTATTGCGGAGGCATGGAGTGTGAATGCCATGGGAATTAATCAGGCAAAGAGTAACCAAAACATGTTTTTAGATGGCATTATGGGACATGTAGGATCCAGCAATTGTGTGTAGTTTGACCCACACTAGAAAAACAAAAACAGGCTGCAATATATGGTTAAGGTGTGTTTTTTTTATGTTTTAAGTTTTTTTGTTTCCAGATGTATGGCTGTTGTCTTGTATAACCTGTGTGTTATTTATGTTACATGCTGCTGCACAACAAACTGCCTCTCTGGGATAATAAAGACTCCTCGAACCTTGAACTAGAAACCCAAAGTCCAGATATCTTGGCCCCTGCAGCCTTGAGATGAAGCAGCGACTACTGGCCTCGGGCTTCGTTTGGACGTAAGTGATGAACCGTTAAAAAAAAGAGGGATTTTTACTTCTGTGTCGTTTCATTTGAAAGGAAGCATCCGTGTTTTAAAAGAAAATATCTAAAAGTTATCTTTTATTTTGTGACCCCTGAGTTTTATCTTCTGTGCCCTTAGCTGTTTGTTTAATATGTTCTAATGTAAAATCTGTTTTTTCTGAGATGCAAACAGACGGAGGATCACTCACTTTGTTAGAAGGTGAAGCGTGAATAATTCAATATCATCTTTTCATTAAAATGCTTTATATTCAATCTATTTCAACGACACAGGAGATCAAATTAAATCTGCGTGAATCTGGTGCCGCACCTCCACAACAACAACAACAACACCACCACCGTTGGTTAACGCTGTCATTACACACTAATTAAGTTTTATGTGTCAGAGAGGTAAAAATATATCTTAATTATAAGCACTAGCATGTACACGCTGAGCAAGGTGTGTCTCAACATGCTGCGATATCTCAACTGTGTTAGAGACGTTTAATTTGGCTCATTTGTTCAGTAAGGGTTTTAATTTGGGCCTGAGCTGCAGGAAGCTGCTGTCACGCCAAATACTGCAACAGTGTAAACAAGTGGGACTGCTGCCGGGCATTATGTTGCGAGTGTGACATCACCAGTTACCAGGCAGAACAACACACAGAAACATGACGTCGCCCTCTGTCAGTATCCGGGCCGAGTTCTTTAAAAACCCCACCACGGTCTATGGACTTCTGCATGATGTCAGCTCTCTCCTAATGCTCCGGAGAATCTAATTAGGTTGGTTTTTGTTGTTTGTTGTTGCAGGTAAATAGTGCTGACGAGGACGTGACTCCGTGAACACACAGTCGCTGAGTGAGTAGTTTCCGGTTGGAGACACATCCTGTTAACACCGTTCCTCTTTAATACGACTGAAGATTCTCACATATATAACTACCTGTCTTGCATTCAGCTCACACAGCAAGGTACTGGACTCATTGGAGGGGTCACAAGATTAATAACAGGATGGGAGGGAATCAAAAGCATATTCTTTTCACACATAATGTGTTTTCTTACTTTTCTGTCATCCCTAGATCGTTGCTAGATAGCAATGTTGGTCCGTGTCCAGACTGAAACATTATAGATGGATTTCCGTTAAATTAGTCTAAACGGTAATCTTCAGATAATTTAATAATTAAATCTAATGCTAGCTCCACCAGCAGGTTGACACTTATGGTTTTTAGTAACATTTCTAACTATTTAATGGATTGCCATCCAGTTTTGGTGCAGACATTCATGGTTCCCAGAGGGTGAATCCTACTGACGTTAGCATTTAGTTTGTAGCATTGCTGAGCTAAAGCACGGCCTTAAGAGCAGTTCAGCCAAAGCGGCGTTTCCTTCCACTCAAACATATTAAACTTAACATGACAGGTAACATGTAAACATTGCTGTGTTTTAAGAGCCAAAAAGGCCAGGTACCATCAGTGTAATAATGCTTCATTTCCCGTCTCCAACCTTTTTTGAGATGAAGAACTTGTAACCCCTCGTTAAAGTGCAGATGTCTGGAGTCTTGAGCAACTCAATCGGAGATAGATTATGCCTGCTGCTGCTAAAATATAACACTATATCACAAAAAGAGCAAAGATTAAAGGAAAGAAGTCAGGAATTATATAATTAAATGTACCACAAAGGAGTGAAGTGCAAAGAAATAGATTAAGAGCAAATGGAGTGATAGTTTTTATTATTGACAAGGAGGGACTACAGAGTGAGTGCAGAGGGGAGTCAGTAACGTCAGGAAGAAATGAGATTTCAGTCTGATGGAGGACTCTGCTCCTGTGATTATTCCAGGCAGCCGTGTATCATTACATGATAAAAACCCGCTGTATAAGAGACAAATCTCTTTAATTATTTGGAGGTCCCATTCTAGACGGACCTGATGTACTGGTGTTAATAATGTGTAGATTCATTGTCAGCAGTACCAGGTGCATAGTCTATTAAATCCATATTTTGTTTGCCTGAAAGCCCTTTACATCCAGCCGGAGGGTTAATGTGCTCCTATTCTTCTTCTTGTCAAAACGTAACAACACTACACTACACTGCAGTACTGTAAGGATAAGAATGATCCCAGTTGTCAGATTCTTTATTTGAGCCAAGGTTTTGCAGCGTGAGATTAATCCTGAAGAAAGTAGTTGTGCTTGTTCATTAATGGCAGCGGGAAGCGGCTGCTGACACAGTAAAAGCCGTGAAAGAGAGCAGAAACCACGTGGGAGAGGGTTCCTGGTCTGGTGTCTTCTCTGGGAGAATTAAAAATGCAAGGACATGAGTGTGTGTGTGTGTGTGTGTGTGTGTGTGTGTGTGTGTGTGTGTGTGTGTGTGTGTGTGTGTGTGTGTGTGTGTGTGTGTGTGTGTGTGTGAGAATTAGCGCCTAACTAATGTGGATTCATTAAGTTTTACTCAAAATGTACTGTGATGTTTAGATGAATATTATCCTGCTGACAAAAGCTGCTTAACATTCCCCATAATCTTCAATATATGTTTACCATAAGCACTTATGCGATGATTAAGTACGCTAATTAATGCATTTATTTATTACCAAAGATTTCTAAGTTTTCTTAAGCTTGTCCTCCTTACGTGACCAATGAGTGGTATTAATATTCAATGAGTCTGGATTTGCATAGAAGGTGACATTAATAAGACTATTTGTTATAGCATTAAAGCGTTGTATTGGGTAGTTTAATGGACATATTGGAGTAAGTGTCTCTTAGTAACCAGTAACACAGCTCAAGAACGGCATTCGTCCTTCGACTGGTCATAAACTAATCTTTTTAATTATCTGTACACTTAAAAGGTTCTCAATGCTTCGGTTTACATGTAGAGACCCTCATTATGCTACTATGGAAGTGTGGGGCTGTCTTGAGCCTTGTTTAATGCTATAGAAATAGCAATTTCGTTTTACTTTACCCGTGATGCAACGACTAGCTTTATAAGCTAATTAGCAGTTTTGCGCTAAAACTGGTCCCATGTGATTAGCATGAAAACATATCCCAGAGAACAGCTGACTCGGTACTCACGTGTTTTTAACCCCAAGGTTCATTTTGTGATGTAATTGTCCTTTGAAATTTTAACATTTTGCTCATCTGATGTTCAATTTGTGTTGTGTCACTCTTGTTTTAAGTTGCAGTTGATGAGATGGAAAATGTTGACGTTAGGTCAGGTTTAGCCCAAAAAATCGGATATCTTCCCCAGTGGACCAATCATTGCCCTTCAACATGGCTAGGTGATGAGTGGACTTACTGTGGGCTAAGTTAGGGGGCTAAATGCCGAAATCCAAGAATAATTATGGTAGGATAGCAACCCCCTTTGATCACATGTACAACAATTGATGTACACAGCTCTGATTAGCCCGTTATTTTCTCTCATTATCACTACACTGACACGGGTTTTGGTAATTATGAAGTTTATTTCCTGAGCAAGTCTTTTCTCCAAGGGGCTTGGTTATGTCATAATGACTGGCAAAGGCGTCTGCAGTGGCAGTCGTCTTGTTCACTGCTTTGTTAGTATTTTAGTGCAAGTTATTTGTAGGAGAAAAGTGTGAAAAGCTGTTGCCGGGGGGAGTGAAAACGAGGGAACAGATCCCGCCGGGTTGCGGGTCAAACGGCACCCTCTAGGTCCTTTGACTCTTTGTGTGAAGAGGGGTGAGACTTCCAAATTAGGGAAAATGTTATCAATTCATGTCCACATTATTTGACAAACCTAGAATGAAAAAATAAGCAAGCAACACTCATCATATTTACGGTATGTGGTGAGACGCAGGATAACAGAACTGAAGCTTTCTTTTAGTCTGCGGTAGACATCTAACCTCCTCCTCCTCCTCTTTGTCTCAGCTCCAGCCAGAACGACTGTAACGTGTCAGTCATTTGCCTTTTCAAATTCTAATTTAAGAGGAAATATAGATGTACCGCCTACTGAGACAGGATACTGTAAGTATACAGGGTTGCAAGTGTGTGAGCGAATGTTTAATAAGAAAAATAAATCCTCTACTGTAATATCACATCGGTCTGAGTAAAGATAATTCCTTCACATTGTTCCCAAAGAGAAAGGAGAAGAAGAAAGAAAGCAGTCGTGGCAAACCGGCATGTCTACAACTTTCAACGGTTCAGCTCAGGACGAGGATTGTGTAAGTTTGCCACACACACACACACACACACACACACACACACACACTCTTGTCTCTTGCAGCAGTATCCGATGCTACAGCTCATTAGAAGAGCTTCCTCAGATAAAGCCAACATAACTGATCTTTTATTCACAAAAAGTGTCAGCGGCGGCTCGTGGCGATGTTAACACTGGAGCTATCAGCTGGAGACAGGACGCACTCAAAAGCTTAATGAGTAATGACGACGAGTGCTTCCTGTCAAGCCGGGCCTCATTCGCCACGCTGCTGCTGTTTGAACGCTGCGTTGGACATCGGTAGTCGACCAAGTCCCTGAGACTGTAACTTCAGACCTTTGGTGAAATCTTCCATTCACAGAGCAGAACTTATTCCAGTGAAACACGTTCGGCCGGCTACACTCTGGATGCGTTGTGCGAGCGTGTCCGCTGCATGGCGTGTCCGCTGCATGGCGTGTCCGCTGCATGGCGTGTCCGTTGCATGGCGTGTCCTTTTTTTTTTTTATCTAAGCTGCCGTGTTACCAGGACAACCACGTCTCATGCGTGGCTTGTGCATGCTAGAAATTTGAACAGACACCTATTTTTTCATGCGACATGTTGGTCATTTTGACACAAATATATATTAATAGATAACATGTGGATGTTTGAAAGTGTTTTCAGAGAGAGGTTTTTACATCAATGCAGATATAAATGTAAAATAAATAATTTTTTGAATATTGCACCTGTCAAACAGAACTAAATATTCTGTAACATTTCGCTGCGATACTGCCGACATTGTCTTGATTTAATCAAACAGTAGGATATAAATTTGTTTAACAACTCTCTCCCCATATATCAAACAAGGGTGAGCCAAATATATATATATATATATATATATATATATATAAAGAAAATAGCGTTTTACTTTTCCGTAGTAATAAATGTTTAAGTGTGTGTGTGTGTATGTATATATATACACAAAGATAGGATAGAGCTGAACAATTCAGTAGAGGACTTCTTGTACATAAAAATGGAGATGATGTATTCTGATAATTAGGTATTCCAAATGTATTAAACTGTAATAAGATTGAGTTATTTATTCCTGTTTGGTGTGTTGCAGGTGGTGATGAGCTGCAGCTGGGATGAGGAGCTCCCGTAGGCGACTTCAGCCTATTTTCTATTTAGTATTAATATTAGATTGGTTCTCCTAAGCGTCCTTCTCTTGTTTTCTTCCTCTTCTCATCACGGACAAAGAGCCCAGCTGTTGTTAGAAAGTCTAACTCTTGTAGAGGCTTAACATTTTCAAAACGTACAGTCTGGCCCAACACAACAGACCATTTGAAGTAGCTCAGCTTTACTTATCAGTAAAAACATTACTAAATAAAAAAAAAAGGAGAACAAAAGCGAGCAAAGCCGTGCTGATCAGAGAAGCAGTGGGTAGAAGGGTTTGGGTTCAACGCCTTAAATGGCAAAACTACCAACCTGTTGTTGTAAAAAGAAGCTGCCTTGCTCTACGACAACAACACACCTAAAGACTCTCCTGCTGGCGCGTCACCCGACCACAACACTGTATCTCACTCACACATCACTCTATATTGGGTCAATTAACCAATTAGTTGGACAGAAAATTAACCAACAACGACTACACTTTGATTAGTTTTTCACTTTTGTGGTTGTCCTTTTTTAAGTACAAAATTCCAAGTCACTAGAGTGTGTTGGAGCAAGATGCTAAAGAAGAAGAACTAGAAACCAAGGAAGTGAAAACAAACGTGCTAATTCACCACCTGAGACTCGTACAACGACCCTGAACACACCAGAGAAAGGACTATGACCCATTCTGGTTGCAACTTCTCCAATTTCTGCTTTACTCTGTTTGTTATTCTTTATTTGACGCCTCTATACCTTCTGCTCATTGTCGGCCTGTTTGTTTGTTTTTACTGTAGAAAACGGCTGCTGCTGTGACAAGGGAATTTCCCCACTGTGGGATGAATAAAGTATTATCTAATCGTATCTTTGCAATTTCATCATCAGAGTTTTGGTCTTTGGCTTATAAAAGAAAACATTTGGCCTTATGAATATCAGAATGTGCATTTTTTTCTATTTTTTGGCCTCTGGGATTAATCATTTAATCAAAGTATTTGCCAGATTGTTCTATAATGAAAATAAGTCTGATTCAACAACACTGCTTTAGACTAAAGGACTAGAGATCCTACATTAATATGGGAGTGCCTCTCTCTGGCCACAGTTACATACATACTACTACTTTGCAATACATAAGGAGAGCTTGAGTTTAAAATGTAGTAAAACAGGATGTTCTGTCTATATTAAATATTCTGTACTGATGCTCTTTCTCACCTTGAGGAAGACCTGCAGCTCCTGGGACTGTGTACGCTGCAGGATGTCTGGCTGCAGATGTTTAAATATGGCCACGCACATGTAGACCTGGTAGTCGGGACCCATCACCACGCAGGTGGAGACGTAGTGGCAGATCTCTGTCCAGTCCAGATAGTTCCAGAAACACTGGGTCAGCCAGTGGAGGCACATCTGTGGTTAGAGAGACACAGGTTGGGATTTCCAGGATATTGTTTGTGTTTAATGTCATTATTGTTGCTGATAATAAACCTGTCAACAGAATATTATAAATTCATCTGTGCCCAAGTGTTCGTACATTTAATAAACCCCCAATTACACTGTAATATGAGTGATCTGTTTAATGCGTCTGACAATCAATGAATCATGTTTCATCTCTTATCCATCTGTATAGCTCTCTTACATATACTGTCTATTGAAGGGAAATACTGTATATATATATATTTAAAAAAATACAATTAACTGCTTGTGTTTGCATACTAGTACTCGCATGTCACAGTTCCATTAAGTTTTCTCAGAGTATAATTTTTCATTTACTTAAATTCGTACAGAACCACGATAAACTACAAAGTTTCAAACCAGTTAATTATGACCCAACAATGGGGAATAAGTACAGTAGATGGAGATAATTTTAAAGATAAAGCAGTGCAAATGAGAAAAAATAAGGTATGTTTAAGAACTCAGAAGTAAGTAATAAAAATAATAGCTAAGAGACTTAACACAGCAGAGTAACCCAACCGTCAACACGTGTTTTCATTTGATTGTAATTTAAAACAACACACAGTGCGGAAGAGAAGGAGAGCCTTAACGGCTTTATCTGGTTTTTAATGTCCAGCCGGCAAAATGGCTGAAAGTTCACTAATAAAACATGGAGGTTGATTTGTAGAGGCATTAGTCAAGCTCAGCAGAAGTAGCCATCAGAGTTCCTGCCAGCAAAAACAGAGGTGATTATATTGTTCTTCATAAAAGTCTTATTGTGGCAATTTCAAAACTGATGTGGCAGTGGAAATTTGAAAAAACAAAGGGACATAATAACAACCAAATTAAATCTGGAGGCTGCTTTCCCACAGAAAGCTCCCCTTGTAGAGCGTGCATGGTCCAAGGTTTAAATATAACCTTTGGCCCTTCATGTTCTCTCTCTCTCTCCACTTCCCTGTCTACAATTGTCCTATCCATCACAGGCATCATAGTATGTCGAAGAAATAACATTAAAAAGTCAGAAAGACATAGTCATGGTATAGTATGTTGAAAAAATGAAAACGGTCAAAGTAAAACATGTCAAAAAAAGTCCTAAAAAGATCATAGAATAGTACGTTGTAAAAGTATAAATAAAAAGTCGTAGCATACTATGTTAGATGTAAGTCGTGGCATAGCTGATACTGTAGAGGATGCGCCCAACGTACCGAGGCTCAGTGGAGAAACAAATGCTACAAATAGTCTTAATATAGTTTGTCAAAAAAGTCATAAAAAGTCATAAAATGGTATGTCAAAAAAGTCATAAAAAGTCAAGTATTTACAAAAAAGTAGTTGAGACTTACACACAAACAAAACCATGTGAACCTCCTTGTGGTGCTATAGGAACAGTCAGAGTTCTAACAAAGTCTGTAGGGATCATTCACCATGAAGGTTTTCATTGTATTTCATTGTCTATCAAACACCTGTTGAGATATTTCAGTCTGAACCAAATCGGTGGTGATACCATTCCCAGATCCTTGTTTGAATGACTTTTAAAGATGCACAAAGACATGCTAAGGCATGCTAAGTGTACAGCTTCCCAGGGAAGCAGCGTGGGATAATTGCGTCATGGTTAGATGAATCCACCCTCTTTTTTGGGGCTGACCTGTTCTGTTCCTGAATAAGATTTGACTACATCAGTAGCTTTGAGTCTTGCAGAGCATCACACCCTCATATCTAATTTTATCCAAACACACAACAAACTGCACCCACTGCGTTCTAATTGTCATGCCAATAATCAGCCACTGTGTTGACTAACATCACAAGTCTGCTCCAGCATACAAACAAGCTCCACTTACGCTCCATAAACATATTAGATTATTATCGCCCCCTCCTCAGCTACACTCTCGAAAATACTGACATCCTAATTTCCGTGTTGTAATGAAAACAGGGAACGACTCTTGTTTTCAGATCCTCAGGCAGAAAAACAAGTAAACGTGGAGCACAGCACAGTCTGTGACTATAAATTCCTTCGAGGTCCTCACAAGAGCAGCTCTTCTTTAAGGGAAAGCAGCAAAATGTGCTTTTCTCTGTTGTTAGTTTTCCTTTGAGCTGAACTGAGAGTGCAAAGGTGAGTGTGACTGTGTTTTTCAACTCATTTTTCCTTCTGCCATGAACTTCCACAGCTATTATAAATCTGAGCAGTTCAGGTCACGCAGGCCGACTCACCGAGATGTCAGTCTGCCTCAATGTTTCGCAACAGATATGAGTGATAATTCAATGTTATTGTACGTAGACTTTCAGTTTTTTATCTGATAGTGATATCATCACATGTCATGTTTTAAAGATTTCTCTGTCCAAAGGTATAATTTCAAGCAAATACTGTGCACATTAAAAGCTATAAAAAATAATTAAAGAAGTTTTTGTTTCATTACACGTAAAAACAGTAGAACGCATTTATTTGCACTGCACATTAACTTGATAAATATGTATTTTCAATACATTTGATATATTGCAACATACATACAAAATGGAATTATTTTCCCATGTTATGGGCATTTCTTGATATTGCCGTATTACCGAGCAGTATGCAGTATTTCGGGGCTATTTTTACCATGACGTTAGTGGTGGCCAAATGAAGCTTCGTGAACCAGTGTCTTTATTTTCGGGGCCCACTAGATGGCGCTGTTGGTTTTAAGAGAAAGACCGAAGGCGTTGCAATTCAGTGTATTCTCAACCAACTGTTGAACAGAGAGCGCCCTCTAGTGGGCTCAGGAAATAAAGACACAGGTTCACGAAGCTTCATTCTGCCATCACTGCAACATACTGATGCTTCAAAGTTTCATTGTGTCGGATTTAGTGGCATCTAGCGGTGAGGTTGGGGATTTAAACCAACTGAAACTTGTACCGTGTGTCTAACGTGTACTACAGTAAGATAGCCTTCTTTATAGCCAGTGTTTGTTTTGGTTGTCTAGACCATTTTTTACCCAACTTTTCAATGTCGAGGACCCCTACGCTCACACGAAGCAGACCACGGACCCCCATTTAAATAGATTTTGTCCAAGGTGACCCCATCTGTTGTGTATGCAACCCCTGACCTTTAATGTAATTTATACTTTTTATTGATCCCCAGTGGCAGACTCAGTGGAAAAGCACTTGGTCTGTATATAGATATTAAGGGCTAGTTCTAAGGTAATGAAAGCAACAATTCTTATCTTCAGGTGATTATACGCCGATGAAATTATAGCTATTAATGTTATTTAATTTCTGCCAATGAGGTTGCCCTAAATCCTACACAATAGACATTTAAAGCTGCACTATATTATCAATTGAGAATTTTATCTTCAACTCTTGCATCCACACACAACCTCTACTGTACAAACGTCAAGAGGTGCATAATGCTTTATTTGCCACTGCTGCTTCCAAAGGGCTTTGAAAGCTCAAACTTTCGGAATAGATAGTATTTCCATCTCTGACAGAACAATCGGTGCCCATTATCGCCTTGAAGAGCAAAGCGATGAGCTGAATGTTAACGTTTGACTCCACCCGGGAGACGGCGAGTTTTGATCTTCGATGCAAATGCGGCGAGTCTTATAAGCGCCCCTGCTGCCGTACATTAGGTGAGCCTCAAATGTCAACCACTGACGGGTTCAAACAGAAGAGGATTCAAGGTGAAAAACCTTTTTTTCTACCTTGTTGTTTGTGAGAAAGTCTGTGTCAAAAGAATCAAGTGCAGAGGAGCAAAGATCTAACTTAAATTCAACTGCTTTGTTTAAAAAAAAAAAGGAAAACCATTCAATGTCAAAACTGCATTTTGGTTTTCCAAAGTCAAGAGAAGTCAAAGCAGGATAAAAAGGGAAGTCATTCACACGACAGGTGTGCTTCTAAAGGCTTTAAACACAGTTTTGGGTCTCTTGCTGACATATATGAAATATTCCAAAACATCAACAAAAACTAAACGAGCTGCTGACTCTTCAGGTGTTTATGGTGAAGAAATGTCTACGCAGTATATTTTCAATCAAGCCAATATAATCCCAACTATGTTCCTCTTTTCATTTTCTCCAACAGTAGTAAGGACTGTCCATTAAGAGTGTGTTAATAGAGTATCCTAAAAGCTCACAACTGGGCCTCAAACCCTAATTGTGGGTGACTCTGCTGTAAAAGATTTAAAAAGCAGTTAAAACACCAAAATACTCTGTTTTCCCAAAAGACATTGTGTCTGATTTGACCCAAAGAAACTTGAATATTGTAGCAGCACACCCAACTGTGAAGAACATTATATTACATATGGGGTCACATGATGTAAAGCAACAGTCTGAACTGCAGAAAACTGGACTTTATGGGACTGCTGAACACAGTCAGCTCCCTAAACGCAGACGTGTTTATCAGTGGCCCTATCTCTATCTATCTATCTATCTATCTATCTATCTATCTATCTATCTATCTCGGCAGTGAAAAGAGGAGCTGAGAGATTCAGCCAACTGTTGGCACTAAACAGATAATATCTTACGAAACGTTATGCAAACGTTTTCATGCGTTATCCTGCAAATGTCCAGCAACACGACACCTGCCTAAGCCCCTGCTGTGGTGAACCGGTTTAGGCTACAAAACCACCTTGGTTAGGTTAAGGTAAAGATAGTGGTTAAATTTGCTACACAAGTTACGTACGAAAAGCAAGTTTAACCCTTGTATTGTCTTCCCGTCAACCATGAAAAGAATACGTTTTGGTCACTTTTTTCCAACATTTTTGTCCCTTTTTCAATGTTGTGGGTGCTTTTTGTCATTTTTTCCCCAAGGTTTTTGAAGTTTTTTTTGCCCAAAAGCTTATTTTGACGGCCCATTTTTTGTGATACCCCAAAAAAAGATCTGAAAACGGGTCAAATTTGACCCAAGGACAACATGAGGGTTAAGTAAGTTACCGTTGACTTTTCCTTTCACACGAGACATGAGAAGCGTTCTGTTTGTTTGACCCGTCCCTACGAAGACTTTGTTGCTCTTTATATTTCCTCCTCAGAGGCAGCGCTGCCCATCCTAGCTCATGATTACTGGGGTTAAAATATGATTAAATAGTGCATTACTTTTCATGGGTTTTGGTCCAGACAGTGAATGAAAACAGGCTGCTTTATTGATTAACGATAGAAGGGGTTAGGGAAATGGAAATTAAAATACAAAGACAGAAAAGTAAGAATTAAATATTTAATATAAACTCAATGTCTACTGGATGGACAAACGATTGTCTGCAAATTTTCATTCGTCTGACTTTAATTGTCTGTGTTCCTGTGAATTTAAATATTTAGCAAATAAAAAGTACATCTGTTTTAAACACCCACACAAAGTAATGAATTAAGTAGAAGAACTACACCTCAAAGTAGTATTAACAGTGATAGCCACTGTGTTGTAGTTAGACGAAGGGAGCGCTACAAAGAGAAACAAACTTCAAAAACAGAACATTTAAATAAATGCACAAGTCACACAGCCTATTAAATGATCGGTGGCACAAGCATCGCAAAAATGTGTTACTGCATACATCCTATCTTTCTGTGACCTTGGAGATAAGAAAATGTCCAATGAGGATCGGTTTTATTCTTTAAGACACACTCGCATTAGTTAGCTTTACTGTGAGTGAAGCGTTTGTCTCCGTCTCTACGGATTGTACCTGTGACGGGGTAAAACCAGACATCCTGAAGGCGGAGTGGACCAGAGGAACTTCAGCTTTCAGCAACATCTCCACATAGTGAGCTGTACACCAGTAAACAGGAGGGATCCCTGATTCAGCCACTTCCACAGGAACATGGACCTGTTATGACAAACAAAAGCCGTTTTATCTCTTTTAGTCAGAGAAACTTTTTAGTGTTAAAGTAAAGCTATATATACAGTGAGGTAAACAAGCAAGTTCTCCCACGTAGAAATCATGGAGGGTCTGAAATTGTCCTCGAAGGTGCATGTCCACTGTGAGAGACATAATCTAAAAAAAAAAGAAAATCTAGAAATCGCAATGTATGATTTTTTAACTATGTATTTGTATGACACAGCTCCAAATAAGTATTTGAACACCTGTCTATCGGCTAGAATTCTGACCCTCAAAGACCTGTTACTCTGTCTTCAAAATGTCCACCTCCACTCCATTTATTATCCTAAACTAGATGAACCTGTTTGAGGTTGTTAGCTGCATAAAGACACCTGTCCATCCCATACAATCAGTAAGAATCCAGCTACTGACATGGCCAAGACCAAAGAGCTGTCCAAAGACACTAGAGACAAAATTGTCCACCTCCACAAGGCTGGACAGGGCTACGGGGACATGTCCAAGCAGCTTGGTAAAAAAAGATGAATAGGTTAATACTTATTTTCCTCACTGTATATAAACAGTCTTCTTTATTTTGAGTAATGGAAACAACATGCGTCCTAAGCTTGCTGCTGCTTCTTAATTATTTGCGCCCTTTCTGTTTCCCGTGATATTGACAGAATGGACCACGTTGAGTAGTTGGAGGCTAACTGTTGTGTGGAGAAGTTTACTGACGGCATCTGCTACAAACACACAGAGCACGTAACACACGTTCAGACGAATCCAATTGAGCTGTATTGACTTAGACGAGAGAAGACAAGATGACAGATGTTGGATTAATGATAGCAAAATGTCACTCCTGCAAATTCCACTGATTGAAAACCCCACTTCATTTTAGACTTCTTCCACTCCCTTGAATTACTTTTACACTTTTGTTTCTCCCTTTCCCCTCATTCATCTCTTTCAGTCGTCTTCCTCCGAGCACTACTCATCTTCATTCGTTTGTTTTTTACCATGTTGAAAAATGAAAATAGTCAAAGTGAAAGCCATTACGTGAAAAATGTTAAGATTCATCATTGTTACTTATGAATGTTTTCTTCGCTGCGATTGTTGATGTGCTAAGATGAGACGGACCTTAAAACCATCAGGAAGCAGGTTTAACCTTTTATACTATAACAAAAACAGTTGCATGAATAACGCCTATGCACTTGCATGCAGATGTAAAACGCTTTTCCAGCCTTGGCAGAGAGAAGCTCACTATTCTTGCTAATTTACCACTTACATGAACACTTCTTAGCCCACATTTACATGAAGTGACTTTTCTTTTCAAAGCAATCTCAAACTGTCTCCTGTGCTGCTGCACTATGAATTAAATCTTCACAAACCAAGCAGGTAACAATATATTAAAGCTAAAGAATGCTAGTAGGATAATGCCTGACTAGTGTGAAATAGAGGCTTTAAAATTTCAGGTTTGCTGCGATGTTTCTAAAATGGTAAATAACCGTGTGTTCAAATCCTAACTATTGTACCTTTGAATAAGCTGCACTGTAGTTGTGTCTGACTGCTGTTATACTTACAGAGGCATATATCCTTGCTGGCCAGATGAATGCAGAGGTAAGCAGAGAGGACAGGTTGAGTAGCACGCTCAGAGTCCGCTCCATGTCTCCAGCCATGAGGAGGAACACTGTGGAGGTCAGCCAGTCATGGCCTGGGTAACCGTCCTGCTGAGTGACTGGAGGGCAGAGTTAAAGATCCAAAGGATTGATTGACTCATATATACCTGTCATACTAAACTGGCTAGTAGTAAGGAACATGTTTTTTCCCGTGTGATTTTGGTGTATGAGGAGTCAAGCGGGGATCCTGTGAAATGTCCAACCAATATGAATCATTTACCACGAAGTCTCCCAGGTGGCAGCGCTCCATTCTGAACACCACATTACACCAGCAATGATGAGAATACAAACTAATATGATTCAAAACTCCAGGGTCACACCACCACAATCAGACAACACAGCAGAGCTTTCTCAAGTTGTTCATGAGGGCTCTGGAGCATTTATTCTTCAAGCTCATTTTCATTTAGACACTTTATAATTTCATTTGCTGGAAGCAAATAACTGTCTTGTTCTGTTCCAGGAGAACTGAAGAGCAAATAGTCTGACTCAACTGCAGAAAAACAACCCTAGGCTATCGACAGGTCCTATGTCTTTCTGCTGTAATATATAATGTCTATGCATAATGTAAACCTTTAGCTTTTGTTAAGGTATAACGCATGCAGTCAGATTTAATATGCATTTTGTACTTAAAACGTTCACTGGATGAAAATGTTATAGCATGTGAATTTTGCTTTATTTATAAATTAATCAGATTACAATGTCTTCACATTTCAGCATAAATGGCAACATGTGAGGACATTGCAACATGGATGAGTTAACCACTTTAATCAGCCTTCAGTAAGAAACACACCCATACTACTTTATGCTCTTTGAAACTGACTGACAGACAAACACTATTTGTGGTGCGCTCTTTCAAGACATATTTTTGAATGATAAAGAATTATAAATAAAGCAGAGCCTGGAAAAGAAAAAGAAACATTTTGATCTACCATTACTCCAAAAAATATTGAACAACAACTTGGTGAAGCCTTGTGAATCTTATCACTACTCAGAAACACTGTGCTAAATCTGCATGCAGCTAAATTACCATATAATGGATCAGCATAAAAGATCTTCACTTCCATCTAACATCTTAGCTGAAATGTCAGCGTGATCTCAAGAAACATGTCTGTTTTATATCTGTAAAAGACTATCACAGCTCAGTGTTTTCATGTTCAATTGTCCACATGCAAAAAGGAAACTTTCTGAAGGAGAGAGAAGGATTGTCCTTTGCTATTTGGGACAAAAGGAGGCTGAACTGTTCACTGAGACACAGATGGAGTAAGGTCTTCTGTATTGTGTTGATCAGACAGAAATGGACACTCAATCATTCCCTTGTTGTCTCTCAAGGTGAAACTAGGGAAACTATGGAAGTTTTTGACCTAACACTGCGACCACACACACACACACACAAACTGTCTTCTGTTGAATGAGAGTAAAGACATTGTATATTAAATGGAAATAAAGCCTAAATATGTCACCATATGTGACTGTATTATTGCTTTTGGTGTGTATTAATATGTATTTGCATGCATCTACTAGCTAATCTACTAGCTATTGTATTAAAGCATATAATAGTATTAAAGCATCACTCCCACTTAAACCTACTGCTTTCTTTATTTTGTATAATATTGTAAAATTTGATATTTTATTCAGGGTGTCTCATCTTTAGATGCCTGTATTTCTTTGTATTTGTTTTTACAAAACAGACTAACAACCCATTCATTGGTTCCCCTTGGATTGCAAAAGTATTTAGATAAAAGTTTGTTTTTAAAATTATTTCATTACATTAAAAAAACTGTGTAGCCCGAACAAATACGCAACATGTCACAGGGGTTCATTTGAAGTCCCTCATTGTGAGTGCGGAGCCTGTAAAAGGATACTGAGTCCTGAAGCTGTTTTAACTCTCTGTGTAGACAGGAAGATCTTAATGTGCTTCATTAGCAGCGTCAGGTCGTTACCGGCATCTTCTGTCAGAAGCTTGAGGTAGCTGCCGTACCTGTAGATAAAAGACAAAAACTGAAATAATGTACATCTCACATGTTCCTTTCAATCCTTAATGAGTTTGTTTGTAGTGGCTATTTGTTATTTTATCACAGCCAAAGGTTGTCCAGCACATTGTGAAGGAAATTCTGAATCAGAATCAGCTTTATTTGCCAGGTTTGAGGACACATACGAGGAATGTTTCTTTGGTGCATCGTTACTAACACTGTGCTTACACATACAAAACAACCAAAACAAAGATATCACACACTAATATCTACACAATATACATACTCTAAACAGAAACAATATAGAGGCATGAGTGCAATGAAGAGATCAATACAATTATTTAAATGTGGAGCATGGTGCAAAGGATGCTGGGATAAATAGTATTATGTTATTATAATACAATATGAACAGTATGAACAGTATTAGCATATGAACAGTTACGGATCAGGAAATGGGAATGATGAATAAATAACAAATAATTAGCGAGATATGAGAATGGGAATGATGAATAATACTAAATAAGAGGATTAATAAGTGGAACCAGTGACCAGGTGCTGTAGAGCCCGTGTTACCGGGTTATGGACCAGAACTGGACCTGACACTGTGGGTTCAGAGTCAGCTGTTCATCAGAGAGATGGCTTGTGGGTAGAATCTTAATCATCATTCCTGTTAAAAGTTCAGCTGGGTACTATTAAACTACATCACGTAGCTATGGCTCATTGCAACCAAAACCATGTTTTCCTGAAAAACAGAGACAGGGACAGGATGCGGGACAGGATCCCTAAATTTAAATAACTAGCTAACTCCAGTAGAGGAAAGAAGTGAGCCATGTGTTGGAGGGTGATAGCAGAGGTGCATTGTTGTTTGTTTTTGTATTTATGCTTAATGTGGCTTTGCTGGAGGTGCCATTGATACTGTGTCTGTCTGTGCATATGATACTGTCATATAGTTTGCTTTTTGATTTTGTTGATTTTTTTGGCACTTGTGGTGCTGCAGATGTTGGGGGAGAGATTTTGCAGTTACTTAAATGATGCTTACAGTTCAGGGAGTGTGAGAGTTGTGCACACAGCTGGTTTCTCCTCCGTACCTGGCTGCTGCTGTCGGGAGGTTGTCTAATTAAATACAAGTTTAAGAGCTGTAGAAAAACACTTTACTGTACGTACCTGAGACAGGTGTCGATTCCCAGCTGCGCCACGGATGACAACACTGCACTCTTCACGCTCTTCTCCTCTGCTTGGAAACAAGACAATTAAAATGGAGAGGAGGTTATTAGCAGGCAAGGCAATACCCAGAGAGAATATGGCTGGAGTTTTTAGGGGAAAACACTCCCTAGACATCACTAACGGGCTGTGTTACAACCATGGAGAATGGACAAACATGACAACGTATCATGACTTGCTACTTTCAAGGGACTACAGATGTGATGTGTCTAGGTAATTTCTTAGTTTTATAGCTGTTGTTTGCCATTTAATTGTGATGTTTGTGAGGCAGCATGGCATCAAGGTGACTCAGCCACGGGTAACTTCACACTAGCATCTTAATAGTTTAGTTGTTTAGTTGTTTGTGTGTTTTTGTTTTTTGCTGTTATTGAAAAATGCTGCTACTGTAACAAGAAAATGTCCCCGTCGTGGGATGAATAAAGTATAATCTAATCTAATCTAGAGTCATAACTCGTGATTTTAGACGTGCGGTGGAGTTTTGGCAGAAAGTACGGTATGAAATCTTTAGCCCTGTGAGAAAGCTCTCTATCTCAGGACTCAGGAGCAAGATACCAGCAGCTGAAAGTACTGCAGCAGGGCAGCTTTAGATCTACATGCCACAGCTTTGTACAGATCGTTGAGCTATCCGTCTCACCAGCTGCTCTCATGGGCTGCTACTTAGCACCATTAAATGTGCAGAATCATAAAAAATATATTAGTTTTCAGAGTTTCAGTTGTAATTGTGTGGAGAGGGAGATAAAATAAGCAATAACTGCGGGAGGACTGATATTTTGTTTTGAAGATGTTTCCACTGCTTCCTGGCTTTGGGGAAAGACAATATTATTACATTTGTGCTAATGGATCCCCTGCTTCAGACAGTTTGTGGTAAGATGATGAGAAGCTTTCGACAATTAATAGAAGAAGTATTATGCAGACAGCACCAGAGTCAGGGAACACGTCAAATCCAATGTACAGGCTAATGTTGAATAAATATGACAAGGAAATGATAATATGGTAGCTGTAATATCTACATATGGAAGTGATAATTAGGGGTCCGAGCCCAAGGCTGTGTGAACTGCGCTAGCAAAGCTACGCGGTTCACACAGCAGGGGATTGTCTCCTAAGGACATATTTTGTTTTCTTCTCCGTTTAAAATTCCCGCAAAGCCTAAACTGTACATGATGGGGGAGGGGGGGAAGCCATTTTCAGGAATGGCCCAGAACCCTGCAAGAACCTAGAGCGCAACAATAGACCCAACTCCACCACTAGATGGTGCTATAGCAGAAAAAAGAGCGTTTGGCCCTCTAACTCCCAAACCATACATTGCACATTCAAAAACCTTAAATCCACTCGTTCCCTGGATCCAACTGAATCTCCTAAAATACGCCACGGCCATTTTTGCCAAGACCTTAGTGTGGAAAATTTTAATTTATCGAAAACCAACATTGCAGAACTCCTCCTAGACCGTGCGACCGATCTAATTTATAAAAATAAATATAAATTTTATAGGATAATAATTATGCAAATTTTGGCCATTACTGCTTAAAAGTTTTTCCACAATATCACGCAATACCAACTTTTTCAAACTAGTCCTAGGCCGTGGGACCCATCTGCACGAAACCTGGTACATATCATCTCCAGATGGACCTGATCAAAAGTTATGGAAAGAATGTTATTATATTAGAGTCCAGGACCAAACCAATATTCCTAGCTAGCTACCACACACATTTCCTATCTTGGCCAAATTAAATGTTAACAGCAAATAACTTAACTCGCCTCAATGTTAACGGGATACTGTATTTGCAACGGCAATTTACCGCAGTTCTTGCGGCTCAGACCTCTTGATATTAACCGACTTTTGCCCCCCCACCGTTACGCTTCGGGTCCTGCTTTTGCATACACCCCGGGTCATCACGGGCGAATAGCACGAGGAGGCTCAGACCCCGTCATAACTGCATCTAGTTCAACATTGTTTCTATTGGGAAATCAGAGATATGCAATGTGGATGAATTACAAGACATCAAATCTTTTATTAATTGCTAGAAAATAGCTGGTGATGAGGGCATTAAGCAGGGCCAGGACCCTTCTCTCCTCACATTAACATCTCTAAAAACCTCTTGCTGGCAGCAATTACTGTCTAATGGAGATGAATGCTCTTGTGTTGTATTTATATTCCCCCCCCCCCCCCCTCTCTCTCTCTTGTCTCCTCAGTGTTCTGCCACCATCTATTTTACAGTTTTTAATAACTATAATCAAAATCATTTCACTTTTGTTACAAAGATCAAATGCATCTTTGACATTGGTTAGGATGAGCACACAATCTACGAGGAGGAAGATGTGTCTTCAAAGTAAATGTGAAATTGAGGCTTTTCTGATGAAGTCTGTGTGACAAGACAACAAGTAGATGGAGTGGATTTTGAGTCAACTGCTATTGAGGACGGCATCATTGACCGTAGAATTACATCATCCTCCAATGTCAGATAAAGAACTCCAACTTGGATCATGAAAAAGCTGCATAAATTGATTTAATATTAGTTTGGTTTGGTATGTTTGGGATCATTTAGATTTGGGCCATAACTAGGAACTATTTCTTTGTAATATCTGAATTTGAAATGCATAGCTGTTAAACAATACTTCCTTCAAAAGTTTAGTGGAGTAACAGAAATGAAGAGGAGTAAAAGTCTAAGTTTTAGTAACTTACAAGGACCCGGCCTTGTACCAAAGTACAACCATTTTAACAGGTTTCTGGCACAGAAGCAGCTTTTTTAAGGAAGCTTTTGTTCAACTAAACTAGTTTACTGCTACCTGCTCTCTGATGTAATCTGTAACGTATGCACAGTTATTTTATAGTGTGAAGTATATAATTGCCTCTTTAAAACATCCCATATGTCTGGATGTACAGTGTGTTTACACTACATTATCATGCCTTTTAAAACTAT
Organism: Etheostoma cragini; assembly: GCF_013103735.1. Taxonomy (NCBI): domain Eukaryota; kingdom Metazoa; phylum Chordata; class Actinopteri; order Perciformes; family Percidae; genus Etheostoma; species Etheostoma cragini. The sequence goes on along the minus strand of NC_048424.1, from coordinate 509,667 downwards.
AATCTGTCACTATTAAACATTACACAGGAAGAGAAGGTGTATTTACCAAAATGAGGATCCATTTGAGAAAGCATAGATCTCCGCCTGCGTTATTAAGATGTAACAGTCGCACAGAAAGGTGCTTCCTCTTTGTTTCCAACCAATTTCATCAGACAGGTGAAAATTAATGAGATTGCTGGACCGCTGCCCTCAGGAGTCGGGGCCATGAAGGGTGAGGAGATACAACTCACAACAGGGAACTAAAGGAGTTACCACGTGCCAAATGAGTCTGCTCTCTCTTTACAATGGGAGCACTCAATAGGGCAGAGTGGCTGAGACTGTGGTTAACGACAGACAGACAGACAGACAGACAGACAGACAGACAGTACTGACCAAAGGACTTTCTGCCAAGCTGCAGCATGTCTGACCAAAACCAACTGATCAGATGAGACTACTCGATACACAATTTTGTAACTAGTCTTTGCTCTTGTCAAAGATTATTTACTTGCAGTTATTTGTTTCCATGTCTTTTCCAACACTAGTGATGCATAGCTGTTATACAATACATGTGAATAATAGGGACTCTACTCAAAAAAACGTGTTTTGCTGAAATTTACTGTGCAGAATGATGTGTAGAGTTTGCACCAGAAAGCGTTTTTTCACATTTACCTGCTTAAGAGGGAAAGTGTCTCTTTGCTCTTAACCCTTGTGTTGTCTTCCCGTCAAAATTGAAAATCAACACTTTTGTTGAAAATTTGTATCCATGTTTGTCACTTTGACATTTTCAATGGTACATAACACTAACTTATTAACTATAGTTTTACAGTTATTCTTTCAGATTCTTTATAGACAGAGAAACAATATGATTTAGTTCCAGATGAATTATTCATGCCTTATAAAAGCACTTTACAATCTTTCTAAGTGCACAAGTTTATGGTTGTTAAATTTGTCCCTTTTGTCCTGCTTTGTTGGCTCGACCGATTCTTAATAAGTGCGATTAATCAAGTTTTTATCACGTTTCATTCCTGATTCTTCTGATTTTTCCAGTCTGCATCCATCCTGTATCTTGTGTACCCTGCTAACATGATCACATGCATTGGCAATAAAGGATACAACTCTTTACTAGACTGGTCGGGCAAATTCATACCAATTTTATGTGCAAAAGGTGGGAGGCGCAGGCCCTTTAAGTTTTTGACAATCCAATTATGTAAATGAGTGCCAGTGACTGATTTCTTAAAAATTGAGTATTCAAAAAATGAATGTCGCAAGTGGAACGATCTACAACTTTGAAGTTTGTGAGTGAACTTAGATAAATAAATCATCAAAACAAACTGAGAATTATGATTCTCCATGAGTGTGGCCTCAGAGGAGACATGCCTCTTCACTGATAAAAGATAACACACTATGGGGAAATCTTTCATGACGAGTCTCTATTCTTATTGGATAAAACATAAGTAAAAGTACACTGAACACATTCAATACTTTTCAATAACCATTATTTATTATTTAGACTATATTCAGAACCAATACAGACACATGCTGCCTTTCACTCGCTGTCTTCTTGCCACAAGTGGTAATTATACTACTATTACTACTAATTACTTCACCCCCATGCAGCCCATTCTTCAGGGACATTTGTCTAAATATCTAAACAAAGTCTCATAAGGCCGATCAGATTCTTCACACAATTTCAAAAACCTGCATTACAGCTTATACGAATATACCATGACCGTGAACATTTTTCTTTTTGAAATAAGTTGGCAGGTATCCATTTAAATTTCAAAACAATTAGATCGAGTCTGGGTAGCTCAGTCGGTAGAGCGGGCGCCCCTGTATAGAGGTTTACTCCTCGACGCAGCGGGCCAGGGTTCGACTCCGACCTGCATGTCATCCGCCCTCTGTCTCCCCTTTCATATCTTCAACTGTCCTGTCAATTAAAGGCCTAAAGTACCCCAAAAATAATCTTAAAAAAATATATAGATCCAGTCTACAGTTTAGCTGCCGTTCTAAATTAGTATACAAAGTTTATTATATACATTATACCAAACCACAGGTAACCACAGCAACAATACTTGTGCAACATAGTTCACTCCGACCAGGATTGGTTGAAGTAACGTTATGAATATGTATCATGAGATATACTTTTTAAAAATACAACCAGAGATATTTTAGGAATACTTCAGATAACACCGTCTTTAAAAGAATCTTCAGTTGATAAACTTTGATCCATGGTTTCACGGTGTACTTCATATTCGGAGCAAACTTCTAGACACATTGAGGTCTACTCGAGGTCAGTTTTTTAATTTGAGGTTTCAAACTATTCTCCTCGCAACCTCCTTTTGTTAGATTTAATTAGAGCAGCTATGTGAGACTGGAAGGCCCCCCCTCCCTCGGTGAATACAGCCAGCTTGGTCATTTGGCAGCACTGGAAAAGCTGTCTGTCAGACTTATGAATAAAGTAGATCTTTACATGCTTTCTTATGGAAAAAACAAAACTCACGACATGACCACATCCTTTTCCTTCCTAATTAAGAGGCCTGATGGTAGTTGGACTCAAAGTAAACTCTCTTTACTTGCTTCTCTTCGTATATCATTGGAAAAAATGTCTTTTTGTTTTTAGTACATCATTGTTGTTTGTTACTGTTTAGCTTTTGTTTGCACTGCAAATACTCTCTCATGTCTCCCTTTCTCTTATAAATAGGTCTACTTTATTGAATAAAAATGATCCTTTGCATCGTGTTGGTTTCTACTGTTCATATTATACATAAATTACATCTGGCATGACAAGTAACTAACGCTTTAATCAAACATACTGTTCAAATGTGTTACATTACCATTGAGTAGGAAACAAGCTATCACCATAGGCAATACATTTGCATAAAATTCCATTACATTGTAAAAGTGAGTTGGGTTTAATGTCTATGAGTAGCATAATAATTACTGGAAGGCCTTAACTGCTGAGGAAGGTGCTAATTTTGGAAGCAAGACGTATGGATACAATACTTACGGTGATGTTTATAGTTGTTGGCTCAGTAGCTCTGAACAGGGAGTAGGACAAGTTAACCCAGACAACAAACCTCAACCTATACTGCACCTCTCCAACTACTTAGTTACAGTAGTTAATGCGGGGTTACTAAATAACGAGTCTATATTGACAATGTTTCTGTTGCATGACGAAAACAACCTTCGAACGTACACATGTTCCACTAAAACAAGTTTGTTGCTGAAGCTGTTTTGCTCCATCCGGCGCTTAACAACCATGCAAGACAACTGTGATTAGTTTAAAGAAATGCCAATAAACCAGAGCATGTTTATCTCTTATGCAGGAATTCTGTGTGGACTAGCCAGACCCTCCTCCACAGCGCCGTAGAGGAAGGTCTGGCAATGCAAAACTACTAAATAACCTACAAGAACAGGTAAGAAACATACCTGATTTCACCTGCTGCCTCAAAGCCATAGACAATGTGTCATCCTCGCAAAATGCAGAGCAAGGAGCTAATTTTATAACTAATGAGGAGCTCTTAACGTCCCAGGCTTAGTACATAAGATGCAGGTTGCTGCACATAATTCAATGTGATGCTTAAATTAACCCTTCACAATCCTAACTACCTCCTACAGCATATAAATGTGTGTCTGTTCATGTCTGAGGGATTTGAGTCTGGTAGAAGCAGCTGAACAGATGACACCAATTTTCTTTTTTTTTTTATCTACAACCATCATAGCGTTCTACTTTCTTCCTCCACTCATGCTTTTCACTGTAGTTTTTGTCGCTGTAAACCTCTTTCCCTTTCGCTCTACATGCAGTAAATTCATTAAAATTGTACTTGACTCTCTAACTGATCTCTGCACTTGTGTTCATCCCCTGCAGCGGCAGTATCATAATTATTGATAATATTACTAATCAGTGCGCAGACATCAGAACATTCAAGCATAGGTACATAGCACAGTTAATTCAATTCAAGTCCATTGATTGATTCAATTTCAGTGATGCATTGATATGAAAACACAGTAATGTAGGTTTTAAATCTGTAATAATTTAAACTAGTATGACACGTATCAAATTAAACTTGATTAGACAAAAGGACTTATTCCATTTATTCAGGAAACACTATATTTGGGAGTATTTGGGAGTATTTGGGAGGAGAGTTGTTGTTGCATGTTGGAAGTAGGGCAGACAGAACACTACTTTATCTTATTAGTACTTATAGATAATGGTTATTCAGTTGAAGAGCATGATGTTACCATAGTCTGTTTTAACAAAAATAAATATATATAAAATAAGAGAAATATGCAATTAGCACTTCAGTTTGCGAGACTTTCTGGTTATTCACTAATTAACTGCTTTTATTCCTCGCTGCCATCAGTCTGATCGAGTTGTTTAGCCCGCCGGCTACCAAACAAGACAACCTTCTCAAATCGTTCACTCGTTTGATATGGGAAACATAACACATTTTCACCTGGGGTGAAACACTGCTCTGAAAATGAGGAAAAATACTTTCTACTTTCCTCACCCCCGTCTGGCAGCCGACAGCGACCGTCCTGGACGTACACACACACACACACACACACACACACACACACACACACACACACACACACACACACACAACATTGTGTGTGTCAACCAAGACAGCACAACAATATTCAGAGCCTTCAACACCTCCAGAGCACACCCATCCCCCCCGGACTGTACCAGATATTCATAAATCCATCACTGCATTGTCCTTCCTCAGTTCTTAGTAACTACAGGGATTTAATAAATCAGGTCGCATCACTACAACTTCAGAAAGGTCTCAGCTAGTATTGACTTTAAAAATGTGTAAATCTGTTACTGGGAAACATCTGTAATGCTCTTACATGTAATGCTTTTACATTTACAATATAGAGATATAATATAATATCTATATAGTTTGTAAATGTAGGCACAGAGAATTAAGTGTTTCCCAGAGTAAGTAGTATTCATACAGTAGGGCTGGACGATTAATCAAAAATGTATCAACACTGATATTCTGAAGCTGTTAACATAATTTTCCTATGACGATAATTTCGATGATTTATTCCCGTTGATAGGCCTACTTTCTCCTTAAAACCATTTGTTTAGTCACGTAACTTTGCCCGGACCACTCAGCTGCATGGAAGGTCTTATGGAGGAAACTCAAATACCGAGTCAACTGAGCAGCTTCGCAGTCTGGAAACATTTAGGCTTTGGAAAAGAGGATTTAGAACAACGTGATTAATTATTGTTCATTTATCGTTGGTCGCGGTAAAACGTGCAATTAATCGTGATTTTAGGTCATATCGTGGAGCCCTATTATATAGTTAGGAAAACTATCCGATTATGCTAAACACTGTTGACTGTTATTATATGACACTGTTATTTAAGGTATGTTGTGTTATTTTTGTCAAATGTAATTTAAAATCTTTATCACGCTTTAGGTCAGATATGTCACTCATATTCCATATTACCTGATGTAAATATTTAGTAACAACTAAACTCTCCCTAAGAACTACGTTGTGTGGTGCAACCATTATTTAGTCATGCGTAAAACTCCACTTGAGAAACACTAACGGTAGAAGTAGGCTAACTTATATACCTTGCTGGTGCTTCTTTGCTCCTGGCACTGTGGAGCTTCTTGCCTACCTCAGCGACCTCCACAAGAGAGATCAAAAACACTTCACAGTACTCCAACTTTGCAGCAGATCGATATATCGCTTCGGTGAAGGTCAACAGTGTCATCCCCCTGCTGAACATTGCCCGGCCCTTTTCTAAGGAATCGGACTATTTCCCCCAGGCTCAGTCCTGATCAGAGCCCCTGATAGCTTTCTGCTGATTCAGAAGTCCCAGTTGAGATGTAGGAAAACATAGATATAAGGTGGGAGTTGAAGGTCAAGTCTTGTTAAGTCAAATACACTCATATAGGCCAAAATTACATATTCATGTCAGAGGACGTTAGATTCTGTACAGACGCTTTCTATTCTTAGACACTCAATCGGGGCCCTCTTCTAGAGAGACCCTGTTCACCCTTACTGCATATTTGGGTTTACCGGGTCAGGCAGCCACAACAACATATTCCCAGAGTGACAGTGTATGACACTATATGCTGTACGTATGTGTTTATCTATTAGAACTAACGTAAGGTAAAGTGTAATGTGGACTTAAAGATAAAGATCATGCCAGACTACATTGTAAATTAGGTATAGGTTAAAAGCATAGAACTATTAAAGGCTCCTTTTACCCAAAGAATATCTTATTGAATTTTCATTACTCCAAAAAGTAAGTAACAAGAACAGAGGAAAGATACAGGAAACGTATTCATATCCAATGTACAAGGATCCTGGCTTACTTCACTGACCCACAGAATACCTTTTTATTTTTGCTTTGACTAAATCGTCAAGAAGAAAACTGAATGTATTGCTCTTCTCCACTGACCTTTGTACTGAGCCGGAGAGAAGAAGCAGTCTGTGGCAGAGTTAGAAAGATGGGCCACAATCTTCTCCAGAAGGTCAGCCAGCACTGAGCAGAAAAAAGACACATATATATTAACTGTATGCTAGTGCAGCTTTAATAAACCTTGAGATAATACAATTGCTGAAGGCAAATACATCAGCCTACAGTACATCCTTAACTTCAACTATTTACTGTATAGAATGTAGAAACATCCTGTTACATGTATTCTTAGGCAGCCCAGTTACAGTGTAAGTGGTTTAGAAAGACTTTTCACTGAATCATACACAGGATGCATGTTTAATGTAGCAATATCCTGAGTTATTTGCATAAAAGAAAGGCCAAAAGAGTCACAACTCATAGATGGTTCAGAAATGATGCAGCATTAAATCTAGAAAAGATGAGTGTCTAACACAGAAGATCATGGTTCAGCTGCAAAAACAATGTACATTATTACATCAGTACACGTTGCAAATGCATCCGCTCATATCTATTTACAGCTTCACCGCCCCTGACTGTCCCTGAGTAAACGCTTACAACACTGTTTTTAGTGTCATATCACACTGCCGTGCAAAGAAACCACCCACAGTCACTGAAGATCTAATAGTGGAACTAGAGAGGGAACACTGAGTGATGAGGCCGATGGTAAAAGGTTTACAGATCACACATCTCTACAACAACAACAACACAGTATGTTATATTATACCATTATTCTTTGCTTTAATGAGTATTTGATAGAAACTTATGTGTGAATTCCTCGCCAGTGACAGCACCCCACTGACTCTTTCTAGTATATAAAGTAGCTTACCAATTTGGCAGCTTGATTTCACAGTAAGCATCACTAATTTGGCATGGCATGAAAATTCCACTTTTTGAGATTTTTTAACATCAACATGCGTTTTTATGTACTTTTTAACTTGTGTGGAACGGCTAGTTAATGACCATTTATAGCCACTTCCTTCAATGCATTTGCCCCCAGTCATCCTTTAACATATTACACACTTTAAGATGAATATACGTCATCTTATCTGGTCCTTTACTTGAAAAGGACTCTTCTTACGCAGCACCCGGGAAGGCAAGCTGTATCCCAAAATATTTACCTTTAAAAAAAGCATTTATCATACAATGGCAATTAGATATGTGATGACTGGATGGATCTATCGTTGAAATAAAGAGTTTAACGTCGACTCTCCGTTATGTTTGGTGTAGCACTTCTCACAGAGCCCCCGTTTCCTCTACATTATTCAAAAGTCTGTCTAAATAACTCTATAAAAGTGAAAAGGGATGTTAGTGAAGTCATGTTCCTGCAACTGCTTAGCATGCAACAAAGCCATGAATGCTTTTGTAAAAAAAACAGAAAACAGCAGTGCAGCCCGATTAGAAAACACACTCATCACAATGCTACGCAGTGACTCTGAGCACAAGTGAATGCATCTCATTGACGTGCTTTTGAGACCAAATTAAGCAATCAATACGCCGACGAGATAGTGAAGTATTGAACACGCAAACAATTCTAATCATGAGTGCTTTGATGAAGCGATAGTATAATTAATCATTTTTGTCATGCAGCTGTGTAGAACCCTGTCAAAGACACAAGTGATAATCACAACATACATGGAGCTAGTAAATGTTCACTAAATTGCTTCGGAAGGAGGTTAATTTAGTAGTCAGCCTATAAATGCCACAATTTACCTCACTGAATGTTTCTTAAAAAGTTGAATGTCAATGGTGTGCCAAATGAAATGGCACGTTGACAGCAGAGGGAAGATTAGAAGATAAGATATCTTGATCATGGTCTTCCAGTGAAAAGCCTTAAATGAGCAACATAGAGCATGCAGTAGATGCTTTCACAGAGTTCAACAGTGTGCTGATGAGAGGAAGCAATCACTCAACTATTCACTGTGACATAAAAAATATATATATATAAACACAAGACGTAATCAATACGTATGCTGTGTTAGCTATGTAGCTGTTAGCTTACCCATTCCAGTTAAGATGTTGGGTTTGGAGGTCATGACTTTGCAGTACTGTCTCCGGCAGATCTCCATCCAGCTCTCCTCATTCTTTGAGTCTTTAGAAGATGTCAGGAATGTAATGATCTCAGAGTCTGCAAAGTGTGGGGGGGGGGGAGAGAATATAGATGCAAAATCCCAACAATTCCCCAGTTCATATTGGCCACTTCATCAACGTTCTTCCTACCCAGTGAGTTATGGTGGATCTTTGGGGGGTCCAGAGAGTAGCAGGGAGGCAGAGGGTAGCTAGAAAACATGGGCCAGGGGTAAGGATCTTCTCCCTGAAACCAGCAAAAAAAAAAGAGATCTCATTACACCCTAATGCAATTATTACAGAGAAGATGCATCATATTTGCATTATTGTCATTTATTCATTTCTGCATTGCTTGTTATGACTGTTTATGAGTTTGCTGGGTTATTGATGTGTAGGGTGCATTTCTTTTATAATTCATAAACTTTTCTAAGTATGAACAGTGTGGTGCAGTTAAGCGATGACTTGTAGATTCATTACTTACTTCGCAATTGTTTAGCACAGAGCTGGTAGCAGTTTAACAAATGATGCATTTGTTTATATTTATATTCCATCAGTTTTTTTTTCCTCCTTAATTTCTTATTTTAAATCCCTCCCTTCCTTTCTTTCCCACTGTCACTTGCCCAAAAATGTGCTCTGAATGCAGGCCTGGTTATCCAATCGTCTGTGCCCTCCACTCATAATAATCCTTGTTATCCCTTGAATTTGAGTTTGCCTCTCAGGTGAAATGCTGCTCTGACATTGTTAGAAGTGAGATGCACAGAGCCATGAATGTTGGTGAGACACCTTTCTTAAACAGTTTTGGGACTCTGGTGCTGCTGCTGAAGGTAATAATGTGACTTGAGGTACGTAATGGTACACACACACCATGAGAAATAACCATATTTTTAACACGATACTTCACACAAAATCAGAACTTAATCAACAGCTTTCTGGTCCCTGTACAAGTGACAGGAGAGATGAAAAAAAGAAGCCCGTGAAACACAATGGAAACACTAAACTAATTTACACTTTCCCTTTTCGAAATGTCTCTGATATCCTTTATTGACCTCAACGTAAATTGGTTTCCTGTTTTGTGTTCAGCATGAACACCTAAATCATTTACATACTATATAAAAACATGCTTTACGTAAAGTAGAAGTGAAAAAAACTGCAAATAATGACTGTTTGTCAAAAATAAAATTGCCAGAAGCACAAACCTTTACTAAGTTTGTGTTAATAAAGAATTTCACAATATTGTGATTAAAGAATAATCAAAGTGCAAATTAAATACATAAATATACCATTTAGTTCGTTTAATCAGTGGCAATGATTAAAGTGATTAGGCACTGTGAACCGGGATGTAGGCTTGTATCGGTCTGTGGTGCTATCCAAAGAAACCACCGTTTGCGAGGTGTTAAGGTGTTTGTCTTCCGTAAACAATACTTATCTAGTAGAACAACATTTCACCAACAAGGATAGTTGTTTGGATTCTTTGGGCACTGACATTTCTACAAACTATCTGTCCAGCACAGCCTCACAGAAACACTACTATTATGGTGGTTGTAAAGCATTTAGCTGGTTCATAAAAACAACTGACAACACTGACAATGAAGAGAGAAAAAAGCATTTAGTTCACACCTTAGCAGTGTTTGACTTCAACTCCAATGGATGCAACACACTTTTTCTTTTGTACGAAAAATGACTTGACTTGACAACAACTGTGAGGTAGAAAGGAACGATAGATTGTACCAATTACAAGTATATTATATATAGTATAACATAAAGTATAGCTGACCTCTTGCAGAGCTCGAGGAGGAAGCCTCCTCTCAGACGGACCTCCCACCACACTAACACGGACCAGCACGTGATTCCTCTCCACTGATAAGTTGTCGATTATGACCTCCCTGGGAATGTTTAACACACATGATGGGGGGGTTAAATAAAGATGGAAGTGGAAGAGGTAGTGCAAAAGGAACCAAAGTAAACAATACAAACACAACGTTAATGCACAGAGACTTGTGTGCTATAGCATGTCTGCAAGATGATCGAATGAAAACACATTTAAAGAAAAAGAAAAGGACTTGATATGCATAGTATGTACAACACAAAACAAAACCGCATTTTCTTGGAATTTGTTTGGGAAGACAAGGTCATGCTAATTTATTATGCAATATAATATAATATCAAATTTACCAGCCCTTCAAAACCTCCCCCAATTTATTGGAGCTCAGATAACTTTCTTTGAAAAGTCCTCTAAAAGACAGTGCACAGTTTGAAGCCTGTGAATGACTGTCATTACTGCAAAGCGCAGTAAGAAAAAGGGGGAGAAGGGTTTCAACGTTAGAATTTTAGATAAGATCAGAGCATATTCAAATTATAAAGGCACTTTAGGGTGGACTGGTGTCATCCTTGGGGGATGGTACTTATAACTGAAGCAATTTGAACTTGAATTTGGTAATACAGGAGAATATTCTCTCTTACAGTGCTCTTTGCAATGGCCAATTGCCACAAAATGTGATTTGCATTCAAAATGTAATGCACACAAAAGGTAATTTGCATACATTTATTTGTGTATAATACATAACTCAGAGCTCAAACAGCCGGGGTTAAATAAAATCTATAAACGGATTTGGGTTTCACAGATATTAAAATAAGGTCAAGGCAGGAAATAATAATAAAAAAAGCATAAGGGAAAATGAATGACATGAAAAGTAGGGGAAATCAAAAATCTGATACGAAAGAACAAAAGAAAAAAGAGACAATGATGTCTGCAATGATAATGGAAGCATGTGTGAATAAATGAAAAAGTCCTAATTCTCCAAAAACTGAGTCGAGACTCAGACATCCAATGTGAGTTGGCATTTCCATTCATAAACAATAGCCAGCCAGCTCTGCCAGCCATTACCAAGAGAGAGGGACTCTTGATCACCCGCTTTTTAGAAATGGCCTTTTTCACTGTCCTTCCGATTTATTTCATTTTATTTGTGACAAGGCAAACAAACAATTTCTCATTCTGAGCAATGATTACATTTGAAAGTGCTCTGTCACATCAGGGCGATGCACAGAGGAGCAAAGAGCCTTTACTGAACGAGAGAGAGAGAATGACTGGGTGCTCAATGTGCTCAAATATTTACTGCTAAATGTCTAAATATCTGACATAATCTTCCTTAGCTCAGGTAAACTCTGACTGGAGGAAATGGAACTTTCTAGAAAATCTCTAAAAGGCCATATCCAAGTACATGTGCATATTAAAACAAAAGTTTATCAGAAATACGCTTATTAGTTTTTTTTCCAGGAGTACAATGAAATCAATATCAAGCTAATGTCTGTGTGCGAAGGACAAATCAGGATGTGGTTAGCCTAGCTCAGCATAAAGACCATAGACTGGTTCTTTCTAAAGTTCAAAAACACCTACCAACAACATACATGCAACAAAACTAAATGTAGAAACAGCAGTTTGTGGTTTTTAGGGGAAGTCAGATACTATAACTGTTCCTTGACAAACACTCGGTGGAAACACTGCACACGGCATCTCTGAACATCATCACGAGGTCTTGCCCTAACATTAAGGACGCCAGGTCGCGGATCAAACATATCTCCTCTGGCTGACCCAGGACGCTGCACATGAAAACCTGGATAAACTGCCGTTTGTCAAAAAATAGTTCTAGCATGTAGCTCCTTTTTTGTTTGTTTACAGCCTAAACAAACCAGACACCACATCTTAATTAGTGAGCTTTAGAAATGTTAGAGTCTTTTAATCTCTTTCGAACCAGGCTAGCCATCCTTCCCCCCTGCTAAAAACCACAAACTGTTGTTTCTACATTTAGTTTTGTTGCATGTATGTTGTTGGTAGGTATTTTTTTGAACTTTAGAAAGAACCAGTCTATGCTCTTTATGCTAAGCTAAGCTTACCAGCTCAAGATCAATAGTTACTGCACAGCAATCTGATTTTATTTTCACTCTCGGAGAGCATTGAACTTGGATAGATTAAGATTATTCCCAAAGAGAGAAGAGAGCCTTTTTGTTTTTAAATTACATTACCATGTTTTTTTCTCTCAATACTTTCTGACTTCAGTGATGTTTTTCCCATTACGCAAATTGACTGAGATGTCAAGGACTGTAAAAAAAAAAACTGGTCATTAATATGTTTGAATGTATTATTTGGGATTTATGGCAGAAGTTATGTCTCTAAGAAATAAAGTATTTTGCTTTTGCAAGTTATAAAAAGGCTATAATGCTACTGTTAATAACACAAATGATACAAATAATTAGATCATCACGTCAGATTTGTTAAGGTAATTGACAATATTAAAACTTTGCGCCGTTGGTTCATACCCATCATCGGTGTCCAGCTCAGTGACGTTCTCCCTCTGACTCTGCAGCAGCGTGGAGCAGATGTTGTACTGGCTCTCCAGCAGCAGAAAGGAGTCCAGATTACAGCAGAGCACACTGAGCAGTCTGCAGCAACACAAACAAACACACAAACAAGACGTCAAAAATACAGATGGGGCTGGCATTTTGAGAAAAAGAAGCACAACAGCAGCACTGCAGCACTGGGCAGTTCAGACTAATGTAGTACATACAGTACTGTACTGCAGGGTAAAACCATGCAGACAAAGACCCCATTTGGACTTTGGTTGTCCATTTCCCCCTGGCACTGCACTGCGTCTGCAACTGCTGGATCAGGCAACACAGTTTTTCGCCAGCTCGCCGCAGCCAATTGTGAGCTTTGTTAAGAAGGAACCCCTTCAGAAGAGCTTCACGGTTCATTTTCTAGTTGCTGGTAATGACACCAGGCTCGAGCAGGCCGTTAAGCTCCGGCAGCATTTTGGGAAGCTACAGTGGGAGGAAAAGCTTCATAACATCTTTTGATCACGCATGACTTTTTAACTTCAGTGTTACTGCTGGTCACAGTTTTATTAGTAACAATTTTTGGTGGAAAAAGCATTACAAATACCAAGAGAACAAGGATGGTTACCCATTTCCCAAGACCCAAATTTTATACCCCAACCACCTCCTCCCATCAGCACCAGAGCTAATCTGAATTTAGAACAATCCCACATGTGTGTCACCGGTGTGAAGCATTAATCAAAACAATCTAGTTAATTCTCAGGTCATCTGCTTGCTCTGCGCTCCACACCTTCAATTAATTTGGAAAAAACGGTCTTAAAATATCAGATATCTATAAAAATAGGTATTCTTATCATGTCAATGATGTCAGCTGCCTGGACTACGTTGTTCTCATTTAACACGATATATTCTCACTTTTGATAAGGCCAGATATAACGAAGAGTGAAAATATATATATATGAGAATGTTTGCAAATGTTCCCCCGTCTATTTTCGATTTTTTTTTATTATTAGAACATTTGGTCACACTTTACTTGAAGATATCTACATAAGAGTGACATTATACTGTCATGAACGTGTCATAAACATTATAAACAAGTCATAAACGATTATGACTTACTTCTTTTAGAAGTGTCATTCGGTTTTGTCATGACAAGTTAGGGTTCATGTGTCATGTCTGTCACGTCACGCTCATGTAGATACCTTCAAGTAAAGTGTTACAGAACATTGTTTTTATCTACTACAGAACCACAGAACTTTAGGTTCGAATAAATAAATAAATAGTTTCACAATTTGGAAAATGCCTCATTTGCTTTCTTGCCGAGAAGTAGATCGAAGAAGAAGAAGATCGATACCACTCTAATATCTGTGCATTAAGGACGGAGATAAAGCATACCCATATGAACCCATTAGTCAGCTAATAGAGTGAACGAGGGCAGCTCTAATACAGACAAAGCAACGGAGCACGTTTGGGATGATACAACTGCTTCTGTTTGATCTTCATCAATAACAGTCTCAGACCATCGGTTGGTCTTATGTGCAGATGCAGAAAAGATGTATCAGATGCTTAAGGTCAAGTCTTTAAATTAGTTTATAGGTAATATTACTGTATTCTTGTACAGTTTTATGAATGTGTCCACGTTGATTTCCTTCTACTTTATCACTGCTATTAGTCAACACCATTGAGAAAAAAAAAAAGGTAAAAAAATAAGGCTTACAAAACAGCACATGCACAATTGACTGAACAGAAATGTCAGAGCTATTTTTACACATTTAAAAGTCTGTTTAAAAGCAACTCTGATCTTGACTTTTACAAAATGTAATTTCACAGTATGTGTCCTTGTACTGACATATAAGAGGTAGAGTGTGTCCTTGTGCTGATATATAAACGGTAGTAGTGTAAAGCTCTGCATGTGGTTTGGTTTTGTGTGTAAGTCCTTGATAAACATCTGTCCTTTCAAGCATCTGCTTCCTTTCCTGATGTGCTGGGCAGTTGCTTGGACTCCTGTGTGACTGACAGCTCTCCTCACTCCCTCTGACAGCAGCACAGCAAGAGGCTGAGAGGCTGTCAGGCCGTCTGACCTCTCTCCGTTTTAAACTAAGAAATACAGAACCGGCCCTGCTTACAGCTCGTGTGATGCAGAAAGGATAACAACACATAGGGCAGTACCAATACTTTGTTGTTCAGCTTTGTTGCCCTTTTTTAATGTATATCTGTGTGTGTGTGTGTGTGTGTGTGTGTGTGTGTGTGTGTGTGCTTTAAGATCAATAAAAAGCCAGAGTCAAATTCCCTGAATGTATTCACACTTACGTGGCCATTAAAGCTGATTCTAATTCTGAGCTGCAGTCTTAAAAATTGGAAAGAAAGATTTTACAGTTGATTTTACTAGTTGACTCCTTTCCCTATTGGAAATAGGACATCTCTATTCACTTCCTAAACTAGCACCCATAAGGAAAGCACTGAGGCTGGATGGTTAAGACCTTTGAAACACTGCAATCCATTTAATCTGGAGTTGACATTCATGCTGTGGACGACTACAACTCCCTTTAATGAAACCCATTAATGACGGATGATTACTCAGTTGATGATGTGCACACATGTATCAGAGGACTTATAAATGACCCTATTAAACAGAGTGTAATCTGCCTGCCAGTTTGACCAAAGATCATTCTGCTGATTGATTGGTCATGCCTGAGGTAAGACGCAAATGGTCAACTTAACAGACATACTATCTGGGAGGCTTATATCGTTGGCAGTCAGGAGAAATCAATAAAAAAAAAAAACTAAAAAGGTTAAATAATGAGAAAATCTCTGGAAATTAAGGAATCCTTAGCAGTGGGTTTGCAGAAATGACAAAATGAGTTTGCACATTCTGCTTAAAACGATACAAATAAGAGTCAAAAACTAGTAACTACGCCAATCTTTGCTAATAAAAACAATTGCTTTAATTGCTTTAATTAATGATCTGCACATATTCAGGTAGCAGACTGAAAAGCCCACAGGCTGTGTATGTGCAAAGAACAATTAGATCTCAATTGGGCGTGAAACAAAACAAGCAATCTCTTCCGGTCTGTTGTCCATTTAGGATGCTTTCAAATCTTACTTGTTCGTTGCCACATAGTAAAACTAAATATCTATGTATTCCCGGCACTAGAAACGCAGCTACAATAAAGCATGTGACAGCTTTTTGCTTCACATTAGTGCATAAGGTGGTCAGCGTCAACAAGATGTGGTATGTGTGTGTGTCCTTCCTTGTCCTATTCTTGTCATATTTTTAGTGGATTTTGTGCTACAAGTTAAAGAGGTTCAAATGTGTGACGCTACACACACACACACGAGCACGCACACTTGAGTTCGGAGCGTTCAACAGCAGATAGAGAAGAATAAAAGGCATCCAAACAATTCAGAGAGGATCAATACATGGGCAAAGTGTGCTAGTTGCCATGACAACAAAGAGGCTTTAAGCAACAAGGAAAAAGGTTCGAGGGATTTTAGCTCTCATTAGCTTGTGAAGATCAAGGGGGGGGGGACATTTTGGCAACTCTTTTCTTTCAACAGGGCTGGACTTCAGGAATGCTTGGCGTATGCTTGCCAGACAGCGGTGCTGGTGACTAAACGCTGCAATCCATATGTTAGAAAAGATTTGAAGCGTTTAAAGAAGTTTTGACGTACTGCTGGAGTGTAGTCCAAGGCTGGTTTACAACTCACAGCCAATAGCAGAACCAACGAAAGCCCATTTACATTGCAATAGTTCAACCCAGCTCCTGAGGTTTCATTCTGATGGCTTCTTTTAGGATTGAGTTAGCAATATTCTGTATTTTTTGTTGTTGTTGTCAACAAATCCAATTAAACAACAGTGAACTGATTATACTGACAAGCATTGTCTGTGTATCTGAAGCTTGCTATATCATATTCCTTCATTCTATTACCAACACGTGAATAATCTGTCATAAAGATTCATGTCTTCAGTAGTAAACCAATGGTCTTGGAGCTCGGTGCTATGTGAAAGTCAAAAAGTATTAAGAGATTTGAATATGCAATATAAGAACTATAGAATAACGCCAGACTTGTAATTTCAACAAGCACAAAAACTCCTTCAGTACAAAACTGAGTGGCAAGGAACAAGTATGCAAATACTAAGAATGAGCATATTCCGCCCAATTAAATTATCTTTTATTAAACATGGACCTGGTATCTATGGTTTATTATGCGGCTAACGTGATAGATTGACACCTGGGCTAATTATTTAGGCCGAGTGCCATTCCCCCCCCAAAAAAAGGAGAACACAGTCTCTTAATCAGACAGGCTTTTTGTGTCTCAGGGGAAAATATAAAAATATGCAAAATGCTAAATCTGTGATTCCAAGCATCTGGTTAGAGTATCTGTCATATCTGCAGAGGTTTTCAGAGAGTCAAATACATTTTTAGTGCTACTTTTTTAACTCTGTGTAATACAGATGATCCAGTGTTGAATAACCAAAAAATAACAATGGAGTAAGAGCAGGTGTTCGTGATGCAGGGATAGGCTACTAGGATCCACAAGGAAGGGAACAGATTTCCCTGCTTCAGTAAAGTACAAAAACTACTAAAAAAAGACCTTTACAATCGCAGCTCCATTAATAAAAACAAGACCAAAACGTGATAGTTTGACCCTGAGGTAGACCAGCGTGGGGTCAATGGTCATGTTTTTTTAAATAATGGAGCCATTATATTGAAGCTTTTTTTAAAAATCTTTTTGCACTAACAAAGCAGTTTGCCTTGAATTTTAGGAGGGAATCTTTCCTCTGCCTCGTAGACAATCACTTTGATGAACTGTCTCAGCACGCTAAGAAAATAATCTTGGTAAAAGCAACGTGTTGTGAAACCGTTTAGTGTATTAATCAATCCTGTTGTCTACAGCAGAGATTTACTGACCTTTATGCTGCAGAGGGCGGTGTTCTCCATTAAATACATACTGAGCCAACATAAACTACAACAGTCTAACACATAAAGTAAATAAATATAGCTTTACACCACAGAAAAACATCAAATTGTTAGTATGCAAAGATACAATAACATGAAAGTCGCACCAGAGGGCTTCATATATGAGCTACTTTATAATCCAAAAGATCAGGGCTCTTCAATGTTTTTTAAGCTAAGGACCCCGTAACTAAAAGAGAGATGGAGCATAAAATACTACTACATGTATTGTATAAAATGAAGGTGGATATTAAGCTAGGCCTACAATAACGTGAAGCATGGCATGAAGCCTTTATAGATTCATTTTTTGAATACTTAGCTATTAAAATACCCTGATAATTGTTGATATTTTATAAATCTTGTTTTAATGAATCCTTAGGATGGCCTTAGTTACTACGTTACCTATAGGCCAGGGAGCATTGGGGATTTTTATTTGCTAATCATATGTTGGTTCCAATTTCCTAAAAACAACTTTCAAAAATCAATAATTTGGACGCCCTCCTTCATTGCCTCTTAGCAATGACCCCCCCTAGGGGTCCCGGACCCCCAGTTGAAGGTCCCTACAACAGATGAAGGTGTCAGGATGTTTCAAATCTCCAATGTAAGAATGGCCACAGCTTGCTCCGCTTCCTGTGATGTGTTAGCTCCTCTGACTTGTGGGGTCCTAGAGCAACAGTTTTGGTTATTTCACATTAGAGATTTGGGCCTGTGCTGTTTTCTCACAGTTTTTTTCTTCTTCATTAGTCTGAAGTGGGCCTGTCTCATTTAGACAAAGGTGGTTTCACATACTGAGCAATCCTTGAATCAAAATGTGATGTCAGTTCATCAGAATGACAGTTGTGGGTTGTTTTTTAGACGTGCCTAGGAGACTCTGGATCATATCTGATCAAACCGCACCCACACAGCCCTAATAAAGCAGATAAGCTGAGTTTTAGAGTGTAGCTGTTAATAAATATCACCTAGAGATGTTCTTACCAACTTTATCTGTTATTATTATTATTAATCTTGCTTGTTTAGTCATCAATATTTAATATTTGATTACTGACAAATAACGCGCCAAAAACCCATGATATTTTACAATAGCATATAAAATACCAATTTAAAAGGGGTCACTCTTAGTAATAAATCTCTCCCCTCGACTTTTCAGACTTTTATAGTAAGTTTCAGTGCAGCTACTTTCAGTGAAAAAAAAACCCAAAACTCCACTGTACTCTACCTGCTCAACACCAAATAGCATACAAACAGTTAACAAGTATTTGGTGAACATAGTAATGCATTTAGCAGCTAAAGAGCCAGATATTTCCCCCAGGAGTTGTTGAGACCAAAAACAGAGCTCAAAGGAGAGTGAATATCAGCCCTATTCTCCACTGGGTCCATCTGCACTGCATTCTGGGTGCATCAAGTCAAAGCTTGATAATTCACCAGCCGTTTACGTCTCCCCTACAACACCACGGGACACGAGATTCATCTTGGATGTGGAAAAAACATAATACTTTTTTACAAAGGACAACGCAGAGGGGGGTTCCTCATTCAAGGACATTGCATGTTGTGTTGCCATATTCCTTCAGGCTGTGGATAATCAGAAAACGGAGTGGGAACAGGCATCATTGTATTGTGTGTGACGCAGCGTTAAAAAGAAAGTGTTTTGAGACTTTTATTTGGGTTTAACTGACAGAGGTCACATTGGTTATGTGGGTGTGTGTGTGTGTGTGTGTCTGTGTGTGTGTATTGGAGAGCAGCACCCACTAATAGACAGTATATAAGATACTACCAATACAATAGTGTGTAAATATTGTGAAGTGATTGTAAACACAATCAATCAACATAATGGCAAAAATCTTAATAGAGTGAAATAAATGGAAATGTAATTCACCGCATCATTTCCTGTTCATGCCAATAAAGAATGAAACTAAAGTGAAATCAGAATTTGTAGAACCTTTAAACGTAGAATTTTCTGTGTTCATGTCCAAACATTAACACAGCAGATTTACTCAGAAGTTGTTGTTGTACCTTAACATGGCTTGACTTGACTTACTGAGAGTAAAATGCTACATTTAGTATATTTAGTGACCCATACGAAGGCACTGAGTGCAAGTTTGTCAGTGAATCCATCAGTCTGAGAGGCAAATGAACACAGCATCTTGTTCCTTTCACTTGGCCTCTGGACGTTAATAGCAGCGAGCTGACTGACAGGCACAGACAGAGTAAGTGAGTCAGCAAGGCTCCAAACAAGTCAAAGCTATTGTGGTTCAGAAAGCCAAAAACACAGAAAGAAGCAAAGCAATGCACAGCAACCGCCGGAGCATTGCAAACACAACCCAGACACCCATGTACCCGTGTATGTAAAAACATTCTCTTGCACAGGTTGCTTTTTATCTCCTTCAACACATAGAAAGTTAGCCATTTATAGAACATTAACCTTCACATTAAACCTTCATTTTAAACCTACAATAACCACTAAGCTACAATACGCAGCTTTCCTCACACAGATGTTATTAATCTTTTTCAATACAGTACAACTTTAATTTGTACTGGACCCTACCCTTAATCTGAACCTTAACTCAAAACTGAAGGCTGAAGCGTGTGTGTGTGTGCGTGTGTGTGTGTGTGTGTGTTTTAATCCAATACAATGTGCCTCCCCACTAATGTTTAGTAACGCTCTGTCCCAATACCTCCCCTTCTCCTAGATACTTGCCATAACCCTCGTTTTTGCGTGTTGGTGTGTCGGGACTTTACTGTCGAGGGCACTCAAAACCAAGTGGAAGTTTCAAAGGGGGAGAAATGGGGACAGGGCCTAATATAAAAATATATCAATCTCACCTCAGGCCAAATGTGTGAGACTGCTCGTAGTGGAACAGGGAATGGATCTTTGCATCTGAATTCACAGCAATCAGCCTGTCAATCAGATCCTGTGGAGGAAAGTGAGAGGGTGTGAGGAGAAATACAGCAGTTATGGTGCAAACTGTGGATATTTACGATGTGTAAGATGAGAAATGTACATCAGCCCTCTGTGGGGGGGTGTAGGAGCATGCCTTTGTAAGGGGAAACCAACGCATGGGTGGTGGGAGAAGGCAAAATGAAAAGTGCAAACATGCCCTCAAATGGCTGAAAGAGGCATTGCATGAAGTTTGGACTACACAGTGTGAAAAACACTCACAGGAATAGAAGTTGGAATCTCTCTCAGGGTATATTCATGTTTGTTAGCCAGAGGCTGGCGGCCCGTGAGCTCCCACACCGACTGGGAGGAGGAGAGAAGATTGACTAAGGACAGGAACGACTGGAGAGAAAAAGAGTGAGACAGACACAGGGTTTGAGAAAAAGAGTAAAATTGCAATTAAACTCAAAACTGAGATGATTTTAAATTAAAAATGAAATGTTAAGTTGAAACTGTGATCAGGCATGTAGCCATTGGCTATTTTCATCCAGATTTAATCAATTTTTTTATTACTTATTGTTTGTGTTTTAATGTTTTTTGCTTTTACACTGTATGTGTGTATATTTCTTTAAATACTATACAAGTGATTGGTTTTAAAACTGAATAAAAACACAAATACTAGAAAGAAAGGGTGATTTAAGAAAAACGTGATTGCTCAACTAGTCAGTTAAGGTTGATATTCAGATGTTTGCAGTATGTTTTGTCCATGGTAAAAAAAAAAAAAATGTATACAAATACAAAAAGGAATTACAACAACATAATAATTACATAACTACCATCAAATCTAAACATGTGAACAGAAGAGTAGCCTGAACAATAATAAACCAAGTTCTCCTGATCTCATCACTGAATCAGGAGAACAGGGAAAACGTGGGAATCAAAGAAGAAGAATGAAACACACACACACACACACACACACACACACACACACACACACACACACACACACCTTGAGGCAGCTTCTGTCTATGGGGTCCATGGCTGTGGGCTTGGGACGGACCACCCCGACATCTTCACTGCCGCACTCGAGAACCGACCACAGCTCTAAGACCAGCGCCCGGACTAAACCTGCAACACAAGCCAGTGGTGCATGTAGAACGTCTGACCTCTGAACTGGCACAACACATTTCATTTGTGAGTTTAGAATTACTATACATGTGACATTAGTGCAATTGAGATTGCAAGCATTAAAGATCTAATATTTCATCATGCAACAATAATCTCTGCTTTATATTTATTTTAGGGTTTCAAATATTACGACTTATATTACTTTTTTGGGCATGTATGCCTTGTTGGAAAGGAGAGAGTAGAGACAGTCAGGATGGAGAGAGAGAGAGAGAGAGAGAGAGAGAGAGAGAGAGAGAGAGAGAGAGGAGGCGAGGGTGGGGTGGGGGGGGTGGGGGTCCTGATCCTAATTCAAACCATGGAAATTGGGATTAGATATTAAACAGCATTCAGCTACCCAGATTTTTTAAATGTATAATTTTATTTTACACTTACAAATTGTATTGGTTGTATGCCACTACCTTTCCCTTTTTTCCACCTGGCAATGTTGTGTTCCAGATATGTGGAATGTTTTCAGATGTGATTGACTATGCTACTTATATACATATGTTTCTGAAATAGACATCAAAATCTGATTTACATGTCTTTGTCACACAGCTACTCAAATCACATCTAAATTTTAACATGGAATGAAAGCTTCATGCATCACAGCTGGCAAGTGTGTGTTTGTGCTTCAGTACCTGAACTGAGCAAAGCTGCCACCCCTGGAGCAGTTGCTGCCACCTGTGTCACCATCACCCCATATCCAAACTTCTCACAGCGGCTCACCTACAGAAAACACGCACAGAAACCCCATCATGCCCTAAAATATTAATAAAACCGTACTCTACCTTTTTTGTTTTTGCATGTAATGTATAAGTACAAAATGAAAGGTTTGGATAGGTAAGACAAGTAAAGGATTACTGTAGCACAAAACGTGTGATTCAGTAAGCAGACTCTGATATAACACTACCAGAATCCTGAAAAAGCACAATTGTTTCCTCTGTGCAGGACTATCTTTTCTCAACATCATTTATCAATCTGTGTCTCCTGTATCTGACCTCTCAGTATCTACTCCAGCACCTACCACGGCCCCTCTTCTCCCCATCTCTCCTGACCTCCCAACCCCTCCTCAACACTGCCTCCTCTCCCGGTCTGACCCGGTCACCCCTCCTGAAATCTCCAAACTCATCAGCTCTTCCAAACCCCTTACCTGCTAACTTGACCTCCTCCCTACTCCCCTCCTGAAGTCCTGCCTCCCAGCCCTATGCCCCTTCCTCACTAACCTCTTCAGCTACTCACTGTCCCTTGGAACTGCCCTATCTGCCTTCAAAACTGCTGCCACCCCAGTCCTAAAAAAACCTGGTCTGGATCCCTCCTCCCTCAACAACTACCACCCATTATCCAAACTTCCCTTTCTGTCTAAAACCCGAGAACGTGTCATCGCCTCACAACTCCAAACACATCTTAAGGCAAATAACCAATTTGAACCCCTCTGAATCTTGGTTTGTTTGTATTGTTGTTCTACCTTGCCCTGTAAAGTGAGTGAGTTTTTGAAAAGCGCTATTATTATTATTAGTATTAATGCAATCGAGATGTGTTTCTCCAAACCAAATGGTAACTTTGTGATTCAATGAAAAATAAAATCTAATTGATGGAACGTTTTGTGTGTAATGGCTGTTTCTCCTAATCCTGCGTCCTCGCTCCAGGGTTGGCTCACTGTAACTCAAGTCAATGTGGCAAAGAATCACTTGAACAGCATATTACTTCAGCAAATTGATGCTATCAAGAAGGATTAAAAACCGAGCCACTGCCAAAGGTAATTCTTACAGGGTTTCCATAAAGGTGATGAAACAGTTCCATCGAACTATGTCAGCATCAGCGCTTATCAGCACTTCTGCAGTAAAGTGTGATTCATATGAAAGTGGCCACATAGAGTTATATGACTGGCTTACATAACTTCAAATCTACTACAAGTGATTTTACAACTAACTAGTTAACTAACTAACTCTCTACTCTGCAAATATCTGGAGTACACTAGTAGTAGTAGTAGTAGTAGTAGTAGTAGTAGTAGTATCTAAGCACTTGTTGGACTGCAGGATTAAAAAACTAGGTGGAGAAGGGAATGAGTAGTACAGCTCCCTCGTTACCACATTTGAGGTGCCCCCTAAGTAATTTAACCCCTGCACTACAGTGGAAGCCTTTCAGCAACTGCAGTTGGATTGGGAAATTTCCACGTTTGAGTGTGCAAGGCGTTGCTGAGAGCATTAGACTCCATAAAGCTACAGTCTATGAATAAAAGTTGATAAATGAAATAACAAAATGGGTGTACCAAATGTGAAGTAAAAGGAAACATTTTGAACAAGTATGTTTTTATGATGGAAAAAACCTGTAATAATTGTGTAGCCCTGTGAAGTACAGCGTTTGTAATCACCTGTAGTTTTTTAGTAAAGCGAGAGAACATGTAGGCGAGACACTCGTTGATGGCTCCTGTCTGCTGGAGCAGCAGAAGACCTTTAGGAGTTGCAGCAAAGTTCAGCAGGCTGTCCAACAACATCTCCTCCCAGATATGCCTGTTCCAAAGTCAAAGAGAGAGACAGAGTCATAAGTAAGTCAAGCAATTCCTTACACAGGTGAACAATTGGGAAAAGGGCCTGATGTACAGGTGGTAAACAAGCTTGTTATGCAAGAATTGTTAGTGTAGAAGTATTTGTGGTCAGATTACCCCTAATTGTTATTTTCTTTATTGCATATTTTTCTTTAACAATAGTTCAGTCAGGAATTCCCACAGGAGCTCCTTATATCTGTTATTTGTGATTAAATCAGTTGTGTGTCGTCTAAACGAGCTCTGTTACTTCAAGAGACAAGAACTTGCATTAGCATAAATCATTTAAATCTTCTGACGGTGATGAACACAAAGGAGATATGTACCCTTAAATATTTAGCATTGCATCCCATGTGCTATACTACTTAGTTATAGGAGGCCTTTCCATGTGTTACTGTTAGTTAGATAAATGGTGGCGTCAACTTTATAGTCGCTTCCCAATCAGCAACCACTCTAATTCAGATCAACATCTACACTGCTGCACATACTGTAAATGGTTTAATGAATATAAAAGGCTCTTAATGCTAGACATTATGTTTATGTGGGTGGTTTGTTTACAGTAGCTTTCACAGATGTGTTAATATTGCACACACAGTATGTTGGTATTGGTATTTATTAAGGTGTTGTTGCATGATCACTTAAATCTTCTCTTGCATGTAATATATTTAAAAAAGGGTTTTAAGTATGTTTACAGGCTTAATATCTGAGAAGGGAACAAGCTTACTGTAGGTGGGTTTAATTTACATATCTCAAAACAGTTTATCAAAAAATATTTATTTAGATAATTCTGTCTCTAAGTAGCTTGAAGATGGGGTGGAAAAGCATCCTTCTGTCTTTAAATGTCCGAGTTCAGTCTCTGTAATTCTTGGATGCATTATGACTATTCACTACTTAATAACTGGCCTCACATGTTCTGCACATCCTGGGCGGATGTTTCAGCGGCGGCTCCCGGTACAGGTGTTGGAACTCTTTCCAACAAGGAACTGGTCTAGAAATAAAGAAGTTATAAAGAATTTTAAAAAAAGTTATTCGTTTACGGGCACATCTGAAAGTAACAGGTTTAATATGGACATTTTGGAACCCAGTTGTATATCATGAACATTTGTGATTTCCTTTCTTTGACTCAATGTACTCTGTAAATTGCTGCACTGTTGGTATATAATCAGTCTTTTATGCATTGTCTTGATATTGCAATTCTTAATATCTACAATTGATAATTTAACTATATAAAATAAATCATTTGTGTTCATTTTACTCATGTCTCAATGGAATACAGCTGCATTTAAAATATTAATCTGGAAATATGCAATCCCTTAGAACCCATTGTTTTGGATAGACATGCATGCTATGTAAGAGCTTGGTGCATCTTACTAAAAAAACTAAATGAGGGCAGTAGTGGACTGAATTCACTTCTTTTACTCTGTGCAATAACACTAAGAAAGTTTAGACCTTATAGCACCATCTGACAACAATGGAAATCAGGGTCAAGACTGTCACTCTAATCAATCAAACCTTTAACTGTTTTCTTCCTGTGAAGCAATTAAAACCACATGTCTCCTCTGGGGGGGCATGTCTTTTTATAACGGGTAAACTGAGGTCAGTGTTGTTGGCACACTATGTAACGCTACAAAAACAGAGGTGGAATAGGACCTGAGACATCATGTAGTACGTGTTGTCAGTCCATTTGATTGCAGTACTGTACGTGCAGGCTGATAATTAATAATTAACACATTCTGGGTTGAGTCAGGAGAAAGTGTTGTATACTGATGCAACAATGTGTCATAGGAGTTAATTTTTGACGCGCATGTTTTGGAAAACAAAGGCTTGAGGCGGGTCTGTATGCTGTACAGATATCTACCAGACAGTAGTGATGTCTCCTACCGGGCGCCCGGATTGCTCAGTTGGTAGAGCGGGCGCACATATACAGGAGGTTTGCTCCTTGACGCAGCGGCCCGTGTTAGACTCCGACCTGCGGCCCTTTGCTGCATGTCATTCAATAAAGGCCTAAAATACCCAAAAGACCATTTTAATCTAGTAAACAAAAGATGTCTCCTACCCGTAACAGAAGCAGTTTTACTGCTTGTCTTTTCGGTTTTTCTCTGTAGATGCATTGTAACAGGAGTTATTTTGGTTTTGGTTGCACATTCAACTGTCTGTTTTTGTTTTTAGTACAATATTCTTATTTTATAACATTGTTGTGACAAAAGCAGTATTTTGAAATGGAGCAGATTACAATAGTTTTATATATAGTATAATAGTTTAGTTAGTTAATTTCCTCCATTTGCAAGCATTGGTGGCACTTTTTCTACCGCAGTGAATGAATAAAGAGAGAGCAAGGCATTCATCAAGTAAATGAAACATGACCGGAGCATTCTAGCCAGTGAAACTCATCATTAGACATGGACACCCCTCCATTAGATATTCTAGAAAAAAAGATTCAGATACAACCTCTATCTTCCATCTTTTATGATGTTTTTTATGAGGGGAGGGGGAATTAGTCAAGCAGCATTCTTTGCATTTACTGGATAGAATCAACCTGTAACAAACAACCATATCCATACGGCAACAGCAATATTATGATGCTTAATTGTATTTCTAATGTGTTTAATAATTAGATGTTTAACTTGTATATTGTTTTTGTTACACCACATAGTTTAAGTCTGCAAGATCCTCAGGTAAATGAAACTTTCAGGCTACTGTGTTAATTGGCTTTTAAAACTAAGTCATAGACTGCACCTTGTTACCCTGTTTTTAAAGGGGCTTTATAAATAAAGTGTCCTTACTATGTGAAACTGAAAGGTTGATCAGTGTCATATTGACAAATTAGGTGCGGGTACCTTTTTCCACGCACTAGCTACAGCCTTGTGAAGGCCGTAGGGTCGAAGAACCTGCAAACCCTCACAGGTGTTGTACATCTGCCTACAGACGAAGATAAAGGCTCCACACGATGTATGGGACGTGTCGGATTCACTTAGTGAGGACAGATCCTTGTCCAGCAGCCTGAGGGTGAACTGCACAATGACATCAGCGGCAAAGGTTCTGCAAATGAGACACAGAGACATTTGTTGACATGAGACACAAGAAACAAGATTTTTGTAAATGTGTACAATATGAGATGTGGTGCAAAGAAAAGTGTCCGGGGAGTTATATGGTGTTTTTTTTTTTTTAAACGTCAACTACATTCCAGTATATTTCTTTATAATTGTAAGTGACCCATTTGTGCTGTTTTTGCTTTTCCGGTCTGGGCTGGATGTCTAAATGCAGTTAGTGGAGGCATGGTGATTAAACTCCATAGTTACCCAACTAGACAGGCTAAGAATCTTCATCTTTCTTTGTATAAAACATCCCATGGTGTATCACGGTTATCTTGTTGAATGAAAATACACAAATAGATTTCCGCGTCATTGCTTATGTACAAAAAGAGACTTATCAATTCCCTGCTGTAATATAGTAAATATAGTGACTATTCCAGTTTTTCTGCTATTTTTACTTCTTTGTTTAACTATACTTTTAAACTTATTTTAGGGACAATTTTGGACCACTAAAATGTAAAACGTTCTGGTGATTTTACATGTTTACATTGTACCTTTAGAATGTCCTTTGGGTGTAGTTTTTATATAAAAGACTTTACAAGTTTCTACCACACCCTCACCTGTATTTCATATTTCTTTCATGTGGTTTGTATTTATATCTGAAATTAATAAACAAATGCTAATTTTTACAACATATTATTTAGAAGAGGTACAGATTAATGTAGATTAGAGCACATTAGTCAAAACAGTTTAAACTTCGTGATATGAGCTTTGGTGAATGTATTTTTACTAATTCACAACAACAAGCTACTGTTTCAGGTTGGGCAGACTGGTCAAGGTCACTGAGTGACCCTGAATATCTTTATAGCAAAAACTCAGAACAATAATGTTTTAATAATGAGACTTGAGTAGATCAAAGACATACTCGCAGTGACTAACAAACCAGCAACATCTTCGAGTCTAATCTGCTCTCTGTGCAGAACCTGGAGGATTCGTTACGCAACCTTAACTCTATATTAAAGTCTTCTTGCTAAGTCAGAAGAAACGTAATTTATTTATTACCATCAAAGATGCAAAAATACACTGCATTTAATCAGAATTCCAATCACACCATCTCACCTCTCACTGTGGGCTACAACTAGATTCTTCTCATATAAGAAAAGAGCTAATCCTCTGTCAGTGTTTGCGATGCGAGCCAGAACATCAGCGATGAGAGTCAGTGTTGCTGAAGGAGATTTTAATTTAGCCTGCAAACCGTGGAGAGTAAACAGACAGAATTACACAGCTGTTTCAGAAACAAGTGGAATCCCAGGAGGGATGAACACACAATCAAATTAGAAATTACATTAAAAACTTTGGCAATGACGGAACTAAGAAAAATCTATTATGTTTATTTTTTATAGGCTGACCAAACTGACAAAAATGACCCCACTGTGACAAGCTAACAGCTGCTCTTTAGTGTCCTAACATGAGTGTAACAAACATTTTAGGATATAGATATGGTGTTGGAATCAAGGTTAAAAAACACGGTTTGGGGAAATGGTTGAGGTCAAACTGAGGAAATATGGTAAAGAAATGCATTTAACGTGAAGGTTAAAATTAGAGCTACTGGTCAGAGAATAAAGCAAGTTGATGGACGGTAGGGTAAGGGCCAAAGCATTATTAATTACTTTTATTAAAAGCTGCCATAGTCTAATATGTTGTGACACAGGGAGACAGCTTTAAATCTGACCATTTCAAAACCAGAGACAAATTTAATATTCAACATCTTGTCCAGATTCGAAACTTAGCAGTTTGAATTAGTCCTTGAAATTAAATAAAGATCACTAGGAAGCTACAAACCAACATATTTGTGATATAATGGCAATAAGACAGACTTGTCAAGGCTCTGACATCACAATATATGATTGGACTTTGATATTTTAACATGCCAACTGACGAGCAGACAAAGCTCATTTTTAAACTTTGTGTGTTCAAATTATGTATTTATTAAACTATAAACTCATGTTTGTGGTATGTAGCTGCCACCAATATGTGGTTGATTCTACGCATATCTTATTAAAAACAAATATAAGTGTATATGTGTGTTTAGCATGAGTGCTTTACCTGCTGTCCATTGAGCAGAGCTATAACAGGAGCCAGCAGCGTCTCTATTACAGGCGTCTGGTAGAGACAATCTGCAGCGCACTGCGTCCTCTCACACAGCATCCACAGCACCTCCATCACCAGACAGCTGGGCGACAGGGAGTCTGAACACACAAACATGTAACTGGATTACATGCATCTCAATACATCTTGCCATATTTATATTCTTTAAAACTGACACTAAGCTCATTGCCTTGCTCGTGCCCAGTTTGTCGATAACCTGGGAATCAAATTTCTAACGATGCTTCTACTTAATTTTTTCCATGTATATACCAGACACACATAACATTTATACAGTGTCATCGTTGATTGTGTTTAAACCTGGATTGATGCATTTGTTGCTTTTATGTGCAGTATCAATCTGATCACCCAAGACACAGGTTCCTACAGGGTTAGGGTTATTGTATATAGGCTTATTGTACTGGAGGTACATATTATTGAAACCCTGATCTTTTTTAGTAGAATACTGTGCCCCCGACCAATGATGGGGGACAGCCATGATCCAGTGGCAAGCCCACAGCCAGATCATAATCCAGTTTCCCCAGCAGTCCCCTATCCAGCACACCAGACCAGCAAGTCGCGGCATTATCAACGGGTTCAATCGTGCCAATGGTTTCGATTGTGGCAGAAAAAAAACATTGTATAAGAAGTTATGATTGCACGTAGCAGACTTTTGCTCTGCACGCTCTGCTTCTCGTCAACCACTTTCAATGAATCTTCTCCACCCCTGCACCACTTTTAAAATAAGTTGCATGTTTTCATACAAAATGAGCTTTACACACAACCTTATCACAGCTGATCATT
This sequence comes from Etheostoma cragini, assembly GCF_013103735.1. Lineage (NCBI taxonomy): Eukaryota > Metazoa > Chordata > Actinopteri > Perciformes > Percidae > Etheostoma > Etheostoma cragini. The sequence goes on along the minus strand of NC_048424.1, from coordinate 479,345 downwards.
TCATTACTGGAATCTTAGAGCCTACATGTTATGTAGACTTGATTTTAAAGTCCAAGTCACTTCCATTTAAAAAAGTTGCAAATATAGACTTTAAGTAAATTGTAGCATACCACATTTTGGTCCAATTCAGGCACGGCTCTGTTCTTTTACTTTAATTTAATTTTGAAAGCAGGACAGTAGTATTTCTGCTCTTACTTAAGTAAAGGATATGAGTAGTTTTCCCACCACTGTAAAACTTGTTATAAAGAAATTTAGGACATTCATCATCACTGGGAACAATAATAAAGCGGTGTTTGAACACTCGATCATTCTTTTTGTGACAGTGTACTTTTACTTGAAATTTTGCTCTTTTTTTCCACACAGAGAGACAGAGAGAGAGAGAGAGAGAGAGAGAGAGAGAGAGAGGGATGTGTGTGTATTATCTACAGATACTTTTCAGAAACAGAAATTTCTCTCCCAAGAGGTGCAGCTGATCTTCATGCAACTGTAGGTAAAATATTTATATAAATCTATTAACTGCTCAGCATGACTCTCTGCAGCAGCCCAAAGAGATAAAGAGATGATCTTCCTCTGAAAAAGTCAAGTTAGAGGACACTATTGATTGCTGGCAGGGAAGTTGCTGCAGTGTAATTCATGAGAATGAAGGGGGCAATAAAGAAAGGTCTTCCAGGAGGCAACCACAGTGTGGCGTGACTCGGTACAAGGTTGAGAGACGAAAGATATCGTTCTGAGGAATGCTATTACGCATCATAAGGAGGGTCACTGTGTTCCTCCAGTCCACAATCTCAGACTCCCAGGCTCCACAGAAAACAGGGAGGAAGCCAAAATGTGGTGCTGTAGCTTATTTCCGTGTATGAGTGTGTGGGGCCTCACCTGTGTGTGAAGTGTCACTGGGCAGAGGTCTGGGGTGATGGTAGATGATGTTAATTAGGATGACAACAAGGTCCGTCAGGTGGACTGGATCTGAAAATAGGACATGATACATCAGTCTGGTTTTTCATTGTCTAGACATGGGCAGTAAACCGGTACTGCTGAGAAGGGAAATGATCAGAGCCAAGTTTTTGTGACCTTAAAAACAAGGATCACAGTTGGTTTAAAGTGTTATGTCCAGGTTGAGTTTTAGTATCTAGTTTGTTTTAAAATGGCTTGCTATAAACATGAATTTCTCAAAATTACGTTTGTTACTAACCAAATGTAACTGAAACAAATCAAATTCAAAGACTTAATGCTGGAATTAATGAACTCCTATCTATCCATCCAGCTATCTATCTATCCATCCATCCATCCATCCAGTGTTATACACTGTATTAGATGTTATTACAGGCATGTCTAAAGGGACTTTATATACCATTACACATACTTCATAATACAGCTGAAACAAGTAGCCAATTAAGCAATTTGTCAATTAACGTAAAATCCTTCACAACCACTTAAAAGCACTAAAAAAATCAATACATTGTTTAAATGGTTAAGCGAAAATGTCAAACAAATGCTGGTCCCAGGTTCTCAAATGTAAAGATTTTATTATCTTTATAAATTGAATAATTTGTGGTTTTGGACTGTTGGTTGCTGGAAAAAACAACCAATCTGAAGACATTTCTTTTTGCTCTGGGAAATATTTCTCACTATTTGTTATCTGTAGCCCAGAAAACTGCTGTCCACTAACCCCTGTTGGTCAGGTAGGTCAGTAATGTCTTAACTGCTGGAGACATTAAGAAGTGTGTGAAGTGACTGCAACCTCTTCCACACTCTGCATTGTGATCCAAATGTAAACATATGACCAAATACATCACATTTCTATTTCTTTTAGCTGGTTTTGTGTGCGTCTATGAGTGAGCACCAAGTAATAAAATGTCAATCAATTTTCATCGTGGCAAGGTTAGGAATTAACGACTTGGAGATTACACAAAAAGTTGTGTGGACAACGTGTTGATCAAAAAAATCAAAATTGCAATAGAAACTTGTTTTTGGAACTGACATGTTATGACACATCTAAGTGCCTACTTTAGGGTGTGGAGAGACTCATACTGAGGCCTCCACCCAAAGAGTGCGCCTTATGATCAATATAAACCACCCTAACGTCAATGTTTGATTGTCTCCAGACTACCTTGGAATAGGAGTCAGTGTTTGGAGTGGTGACAGCAGACGATGACTCTGCTTTAATGGTTCACTCACGTATAATTTACACCATTAGATAAGTTTATTATTGATTAAAAAAAACATTATACTACACAGGAGGACAGGAGGAGTGGCACCACGCGTGAACTGATCGGACACATTCCTACGTGAGGTTATCTGCTGTAAAGATTGGGCGGATAATTTTGTTAAAGAATTACTAAAAAAGGACAGATACCTGCACGGCGCAACAAACTATGAACGTATTTTTTCCTTTTTAACTCCCGGTTACTCATTTAAACCATAAATAAGTTCCTTTGAGTCCTGCGGCTGCCAACAATTGACAAAATAAAGTTTACAATGCCAGTTACAGAGGTTTAGACATTAAAAGGAATGCTTTGAAATATTGGGAATTACGCTTAATCGCTTTCTGCCGCAGAGTTAGAGGAGATGAATCCCACTCTAGTGTCTCTACGGTAGATATGAAGCTACATGTGCAGCCAGCTATCTTAGTTTAGCACAAAGACTGAAAACAAGGAGAAATAGCCACCAACACCTAGCATGTTATAGCTAGTCTTCTGTTCAAAAACGTGTAAAAGACATTCTGAAAATGTATCATTGGGTCACATGCTATTATGGACTATTTATAAGACAGAATAAACAAATAAGAAATGTTCATTAATAAATAAGTTCTAGAGTTGCAAATAGATTCTGTTCCCTTTGGACAGAGGCAGACTAGCCGTTTCCCCGTTTTCATTCTGTGTGCAACGCTAAGGACTCCAGCTGATGAATGTAGCTTCATATTTAATATTTATATTTATATTATTATATATTTTACAGTTTTGAGAGTTGTACCAGTCTCATCTAACACTGCCAGACAGCAAGTACTCATATTTCTGTAAAAAAGTCATACTACTGTATTGCTCAGAAATAAAACATATACTACTGGTAATAGTAATAGCTAACACTGTAAGAAATTAAATGTTATACCCCATGTGGTTTTTGACAAACATTTGAAGTAGTATTATATACTATATTTGAAATAGTATCACAATATTTTCAGTGGCAATACTGTTCGATACCCAGGCGCCGAGTATGAATCTTCTATTATACGTATATGTGTTGGTCAGTTTGTCCCTTTTTTGCAGCTATGACATTATAGTGATATGAACAAACAGAGAAATGTTTATTTTTAGATGAAACAGATGTTGATAAGTTTCCTTTTGGGGACGTCATTTGAAATTGGAAGTTGTAAAAAAGGTTATAAATTGCAATTTACCGCAGAATATTGCAATATGTTTAAAATCACAGTGATATCGTATCGTGGCATAAGTATCAGGATGATATCGTATCTGGAGGTGTCTGTTGAATCCCTTCCTTAGAAGTAACTGAAACAAGTTTTCCATCCAAAAACTGGCATAAATGCCCCTCTGAAGCTATTGAAACAGGATCATAATGTCAGATATAGGGTAAGAGTAGACGCAAAGTTTACATTATATGCAGCGATATCTAACATTTGATAACACAAGTCACCTTAAGCTACTGGTAATACTCGAAATTGTGAAAAAAATAGAAGTTGGAAAAAAGGTTATAAATTGCAATATATCGCAGAATATTGCAATATGTTTAAAATAACAATAATATCGTATCGTGGCATGAGTATCGTGATGATATTGTACCTGGAGGAGTCTGGTGATCCCCCCTCCCCCCTTCCCCTACAGAAGAGTGTAGTTTTGTACCTTTGCGCTTCCTCACTCTGATGGGAAAGAGCTTTCTGCCATTAACGTAGATGAGGAGTTTCCCCAGGACACACAGCGAGTGGACAAAGAAGGCATATTCAAGCTCCTGTCCTGTGTAAACTCCCCTCTGGACTGAACCTGAAACATTAACGGAAAAAACAAACGTTTAAAACTTTTACTGTAGTCATAGTCCAGTTTCCATGTGGTCACAATATTGTTGACATTAACCAAAGATGCTGGAAGGAGCAAATCTGAGAAATACCAGTGGAAAGAAGGTAAATGAATGTTATTTTTTCTATCAAATGGCGCACCCACTGTAGACTTGTTAGATAGATTGAAAATGAGAAGGCATGAAATGGTAGAATCTGATTGCACGACCAAAAATAACATCCACATTACAAAAGAACTGATTTGTAAAGATGCTGTTTGTGTTGAAGATATTTCGTGATTTCCCGAGTTGAACATGAAAAGAAAATAAAAAGAACGATAATAAAGAACAATATTCTAGTATGCCAACTACTACTTATTGCAATGCTGCAGCGGACAGACAGTTTTAAGACATCTCATATTTAAAGAGTCTGTTATAGAATGAAATAAACAAATTAAAAATGTCTTCTCAGTGAAAAATGTTTCAATGCTTCTGGGGTGCAGAAAACCCAAAAGAAGCACATTTAAGAAAAACTCTTCTTCTTTTATGAGGGATGTATAAGTGACGGGAGTCGGCACATCTCCGCTCATGAAAGACAAGGTCAAAATGTTCAGTTTGGAGCAGCCAGCTGGCTTACAGGAGATAACACACCAATATTCCTTTACACCCCAAACCACGCTGTTTTCACACTCCTTTACTGAATTTTCTTAATTAAAAAAAAAATGCAATTTTACCATCAATCCATATAACTCTTAATGTTAGTTTAGCAAAATTAGATTAAATACTGTAAACGAACAATTGCTTGTATTTTTGTTGCAAGGTATTGGAGTATAACAGTCTAATCAATGTAGCTACAACTGTAGATGAGAACTTGTTGTGTAATACCTTTCTACTATTTCTTGTTTTTACCTTCTTATCTTGTTTTATCTATATTGCTCTAACGTAATTACTTTGTATGCCTACACTGACAATAAAGTATCTTATGGAACCCATAGATAGCAGATCTCAACCCTTAAATATCGTTTTTTCTGCTTGTACCACGTGCCTAAGTAAGCCTGCCGCACGCCTAATTGTACCAAAATGATATTATATATAGTTTTATGTTTTGTTATAATGGGTTTCAGATGTATCTTTTTATCATATGTCTACACCTGACTGTCTTGTCTGCTTTAACTTCTGCTTAAATCATTAGTTTACGCATGTCTTTTATACATTTTTCTACTTTTATCATTCCCTTCTCTCCATTACTATAAACCTTTTGTTTTATTCTCATTTCTTCATCGGATTGTTTTTCTTTGCATTCATCCGTTTTAATGGCAGCAGGAACAGCATGTGTACATTAAGGAAACTGAATAAATGATGACTGCAAAGTCTAGGTGCAAATACATTTAACACCCATAGGCTTCAAATGAAGCATTACTTTCTCATTAGGCTTTCACAGTAGTTCAGCCTGAGTATATTATTTCTTTAGGTTTGTTTCAGCAGACACAATAAATCAGCTGTTTACCACAAATAGATTGAGAGTGGAAATTTGTATTCATTCAGACCAGACCCGGTGGCAGAGGCTCACCTCTCTGTGGGGGAAGGGGCTGGAAGTTGTGCTGGAGGTGGCGTGCTACCAGTTGGATCTGGTGGGGCTCACCTCTAAACATAGTCTTGAATCTGGAACCATAATCCTGGATATGGGTTGGACTCGGTTCTACTACCGGGTTTCCCAGGGTGTAAGGCGCCAGGTGGTGTGAGGATACTCACAAGACCCGGCTGAAATCCCCTCTCCAAACTCCGAACTCTCTGAACAAGAGTTAAGCCTTTTTGGAGACCTTGAATGGAGTCCTGTGTAGGGCTCTAGTAGGGGACTCCATAGTTCTGCTGGGGGGCACGTGGGCGATGATGGAGATACCTGGAGAGGCATGACTGGGATGAACGGCCTCCCTGATCTAGAGTGGTTGTCTGTTGTTGGGCTTCTGTGCTAGTCATGGATTGTTCATAACAAACACCATGTTCAAACATAGGGATGCTCATAAGTGTACGTGGTACCAGAGCACCCTAGGGTGCTCATAAGTGTACGTGGTACCAGAGCACCCTAGGCCGAAGGTCAATGATCGATTTTATAATCGTTTCATCTGATCTGAGGCCGTTTGTTTTGGACATTCGGGTGAAGGGAGGGGCGGAGCTGTCAACTGATCACCATCTGGTGGTGGGTTGGGTCAGGGGGTGGGGGAAGACTCTGGACAGACCTGGTAAGCCCAAACAGGTAGTGCGGGTAAATTAGGAACGTCTGGAGGAGGCCCCTGTCCGACGGACTTTCAACACACACCTCCGGCAGAGCTTTTCGTGCATCCCTGTGGAGGCTGGGGGCATTGAACCTGAGTGGACAATATTCAAAGTTTCCATTGTTGAAGCTGCGGTGGAGAGCTGTGGTCTAAGGGTCCTCAAGGGTCGGTAACCCACGAACACCCTGGTGGACACCAGCGGTCAGGGAAGCTGTCCGACTGAAGAAGGAGTCTTTCCGGGATATGTTATCCCAGAGGGCTCCAGAGGCAGTTGCAAGGTACCGATGGGCCCGAAGGACTGCAGCCTCTGCCGTAAAAGAGGCAAAGCAGTGGGTGTGGGAAAGGTTCGGAGCAGACATGGGGAAGGAATTTCAGTTGGCACCAAGTTTTAATGACCAAAAGAACAAGATCCAGGGTACAAGCAGCCAAAATGGGTTTCCTTAGGAGGGGGGCTGGTGTCTCCCTTAGAGATAGGGTGAGAAGCTCAGTCATCCGTGAGGAGCCCAGAGTAGAGCTGCTTCTCCTTCACGTTGAAAGGAGCCATTTGAGGTTGTTCGGGCATCTGGTAAGGTTGTCTCCTGGGGGGCCTCCGTCCAGCTGGGAGAAAGCCTGGGTGAAGACCCAGGAGGGATTATATCTCCAACCTGGCCTGGGAATGCCTCAGGATCCCCCAGTTGGAGCTGGTTAATGTGGCTCGGGAAAGGGAAGTTTGGGGTCCCCTGCTGGAGCTGCTGCCCCCGCGACCCGATACCGGATAAGCGGACAAAGATGGATGGATGGATATGCCTGAGAAAGTACATAAACCTATTGAAGTACCAGTGCTCTGCTGCTCTGCTGACGGGGGATCAGTCTTCTCATTTGTGAAGCGTTCACAGGATTCACTGTAATGGATACACTGCTGAAGGGCTGCTACAATCTGAAAAAAAATGAAAAGATAAAAAACATTGCATGTAATTGTAGCTGCTTCAAATGCCTGATTGGTCTGAATGACATGACAACTACTCATCCTCTGTGACTAATGTGGATGCTGCTACGAACAGGCCAAAAATAACAAGCTTGATAAAGAATTTGTTCAGAATGTCAATGCAACCTTCTTTTTTTGGACCTCTCAATCAAGAGTTTGAAGAGAGGAAGCATTCGTTTTAATCTAATCCACGTACTGTCGGGAATTTTAAAGCACTGCAGCATAAGAGTAGTTTAGGCTTACAGTGCTTTGTAAGAGTTATTGACATTTACTTTAGAGAAAGTTTCATGGGTGATTCCACAGTAATCCTCTGCCAAGTCAGGGTGAGAGTTGAAAGGGAGGCTCACGATTAAACAATCAATTCTTAATGTCAAAGTGACACTCAACCCTTGTACCCCTTTTCCTCAAAGGCTCCTATATTGACCTTCACTGTTGGCTGTGTGAATTACAAAGATCCCACAATGCATCGGCATGAATGATAATTTCACTGTAGGTTCAGTGTTAGGGCTGCAATTAACGATTAATTTAATTATCAATTAATTGTTTGATCAATAAAATGTCATGTTTTGTCAGTCCAAAACCCAAAGATGTTTAGCTTAATATTATATTAAACAGAGAAAAGCAGAAAATATCCATATTGAGAAGATAAAAACTGTAGAATTACTTTCACTATGATTAATCAATTATTGTATTATTGTATTGATCAACTAATTGTTACAGCTCTAGCTGGCATTAGTCAGTATATCTTGTACAGTAAGGGTAAGAACTTGGTGAGCAAATTCAGCAGTATGTAAAATGTTGTAAGGAAAAACATTTCAAGCTGAAATATCTCATCTTCCTCAAAGATAAACTGAATTTGTACTTTTGAAGTTCCTTTTACCTGGAGGCATATCTGAATTTTATTTTTTTGAGCTACCTTTTGCTAGTTCAATTTGTCTTAAATGCACTCTTCAGTGCAATGGTTTTGCTGTCTGAACTGGGTTGTGGGTTTGTGTGCCTTCTGAAAATACTTTTCATGCTTGTGTCTCTATGGTGTCAGATGTTTTAGAAGTACACAGGAGTCAGTGAGCAATATTGATCAAGGATTAGATCACTGACCAGAGACTTGTACTTTCTCTCCAGGAGTCTGAGAACCACAGTCCTACTGTAGTGTCCATGCTGAGGGAGGGAGAGGGAGTCAACACAGGAGAGAAAGACACTGTGAGCAACACATGAACACAATAGTGTATCCAAAAATCTGCCCAAATCAAAAGACCCTGTCCTGCAATCCGTACCATCCACTTGATAAACCAGGTAGCTTTAATATCCAGCAAGGCCAGTAGGTGAATGGGTTCCAGGGCTTTCTCGGTCCCTGGTGAGGCTGAGCCATGTTCATGATGGAAGGACAGCAGGGAGAAGGTGCTCTCTATAACGCTCTCCATATACCTAAAGCAGTGTAGAAAGAAGACTAAAACAAATGTACCGAATGTATACCGTCATTCTAGATGTAATAAAGAAAAGTAAAGTACATTGGTACGAGGATAAAACAGAGTGGGCAGCTAGATACAGTATGTGCACCAAATTTCTCGTTGCTCTAAACTGCAGTGTAGGATATGTTACATGATATTATTTATTTTGCATCACATTTTATCCTAATTCAACTTGAGATGATTTGAATGTGGGGACAAACAAGTAAAGATAGACCTGCAAACCCTGACTACATGTTGGTGTAAAAACTCACTTCTCAGGGTGGCGGATCCAAAAGGTTGTCACCTCCTTCTGAAAGTCATTCATCAACCGAATCTGAGGCAGGAGACAGAGAGAGAAACGATATTATGTGTTTGCATTGTTTGGTAATACACTTAAACTAGTAAAGATAAAATGTGCTGTACCTGTTTGAGAAGACGACTGATCTCAGGTCTGTAAATGTCAATGGAAGCTGAGCCAGTTGGAAAGCTGAGCTTGTGAGACAGAAAACTTGACTCCACACTTGTAGCTGCACATCAAAAAGCAAAATGTAATAATTACAAACCATGCATTATGACAAAAGATAATATTGCCTTTCATATACATAATGCCGCATATACACAATGCAATACACATTTACAGGATACAATTGTAATTTAGCAATTAAAACATTTATCAAAGCTTTTGGAAAACTAGATTAACCCAATAAAAAACTGTCCAAATCAAAGCCTGTGAATTATTTATTCAGTGTAAAAGATCCAATAATTCCAATAATTTTTACTATCAGTAAACTCTGTGGATTTACCTCAGCTGTTTTAGGGTGGATACAGTAAGATGAGGAGGTGGATATCTCAAAATCCTTCTCATTAAACCAAACTACACAATATAGTCTGTATGGCTAGATAATACTAGCAGAAAGGGGTTGACCCTTTAATATGTAATTAATATGTAATTTTTTCTATCTTCAGTTCAAGGATGGAGGTGCTGCACCATCACTCAGTCCCTTCAGAGTGGCCTACCCAAGCTGGTGTAGATCTCTCGGGTCACATTTAGTGGCGAGGAGGAGAAGATTTTAGCAAAGAACTGCAGAACATTATCCTGATGGAGATAAGGGAGAGAAGCATCAGTTATCAGCACATACACAATCATTAAATATACCATACAGTATTTATAAAAATCAATGATACCTGAGAAACAAGATTATCATAAAAAATATTTGCAACCTCTACTAAGAGTAGCCTGCATATTTGCACCCAATTAGCTGTCAATCATTAGGGACAACAGCGTTATCTTGTTTTTTTTCTAATTAAAACATGTGTGGCAGGATTGCACATGGAATGATGAACATCAACTTTTCGGTGTCTTTTATCAGTAATTATAAAGCCTGAAACATGACTGTTTTTATATTAGATTGTTTTTCCTCCTTTTTATTTTGGGGAGAGCGGAGGAAGACATGCAGGAAAACGTCACAGGTCAGATTCTAATCCTGGACCTCTGCGTCAAGGCATAAACCTCTCAGTATGTGTGCGCCTGCTCTACCACTGAACCAACCCGGCCACACGATTGTTAATTAATTTGTTAATGGGTGAACTGCAAATTTGGAGATGAGACTGGTCAGGAGGACTCACGCTGAGTCCGGGGTCGGTCAGAGCTGCACAGAGGTTCCTGCGCAGGCTGCTCCAGCTCTCACAGCTCAGCACGTCAGACGGGGGGGCACAGCAGAGGGCCTGAAGAGCCTCCCAGCGCACCTACACACAAAGTTACATCCCTTCACCTGGACTACACTGTTAATCATATTCATTTTTATGGCAGAGAGTCCCAAAACTTTATGGCTTGTGTTCCTTGCACTAGATGCATACGTCGACATCTTTATGGATTTCAGACCTCTGAATCTGAATTTTTTCATCTAGGTTCAGTGTTGTTAGCATTGAGTTTTGCACAGTTGAGTGAATCCATCAAAACTTTGAAAATGGTGAAAAACTATGGATTACATCGATACAGCTGCACAGGTAATTGTAAGCTGACTTACAAAATTAACTCAAATCAACATATTTAATTGATATTTGTGAATAGTGTTAAACTAATTGTTCCTAGCGATCACTTCTGCAGCGTACTGACAAAACTATGCAACAGCGACCAACACCGTCATTATGTCTGCGTGCAAGTTCTACCTCTTTGGGTCTGCTGGAGTCAAGTTTTTCAGCCAAAGCTTGCAGCTGCTCTTGTCTGATGAATGCATAACTCTAGAAAAGGAAAAAGACGGATCATTATAATGCATCATGAACCAAAATAAAAGAGCTCTATTAGTGCCACGCCATCAGACAATCAGCCACGTTTTTAAGGTACATTGGGTGGATTTATCTATCAGTCTTCCTTGGAAATGGGCAAACTTCCCAAGCGATAGTGACCAGTGCCATCCAGAGATTGGAGCTAAGATCTTTGCAATCTTGGCACTTAATGGGAGTCATAAAAACAAAAAAAAATCTAAAACCTTCAGTTAAAGGTAATAATTGAATACAATTTAAGATTTTATTGCCACCAGAGTGCATTTCCTGTATCTCTGACCTGATTGAAGGAGGAGTAGCTGTCAGAATAGTTGTCAATGTACTGGCTGTTGGACTGATTGTGCTGCTTCTCTCGATGCATCTCCTCCTTCCTCATCTGGTCCTCCTCAAATTTGTTGGTTAAAGACTCCACCACTATGGTCATGGTGTTTTTCAAGGTCTGCATCATTTGCTGGTACCTGTCAGAAAGGGAAAAAGTGCATTAGTGGATTATTAGATTAGATTATACTTTATTCATCCCACGACGGGGACATTTTGTTGTCACAGCAGCAGCATTTTTTCCAATAACAGCAAAAAACAAAAACACACAAACAAGTAAACACACAAGAAATACAGGCAAACAATAGACAATGATAATATGGTAGACTGAGTAAGCAAAATGGCGTCAAATAAAAGGTATTTTAAAGTGCTGTTGCCATGATACAAGAAACAATATTGCAGTGTAAGTGACGTTAAAATCAAATTGAATGTGTAATTAGAGTAATAAAGCAAGAGTCAGTAGCATAATTTAAATTAGATTAACCTGTGACCATAACTATATTTAAAAGTAAGTACTTGTAACAAAATAATATGAATACCGATATTAAAGATAAACAGAAAGTGTGTGGTGTAGACAGGAGAAAAACAGGAACAGGAACTACAACATGATCAGGTAGTGCAGGTGTAGTAGAGTCTGACTGAGTCTGAGTCTATTTGTGAAAGACTTGTTTTAGCGAAACACATCCCATAAAAAGCTGCTCTGTTTTGTCTACTGTGAAAGAGTTTGAAGTGTTTGAGAAATCAGCAAAAGGTTTTATTTTGTGATTTTAAAGATGATTGTAATTTCAACTTTAGGGCATTTCAGTTTACTAATTTGGAAAAACAAGGAAGCAACAGTCTGTAGAAAGCAACCAGATTCAGATGAAAATAAAATGCTGGTGTCTGGTGTCAGTGACATCACATACTGTAGCTTCTTGTCAAAGATTATCTAGCACTAGAAAACCTGTTTTGTGATTCCAAAGATGATAAGCCCTCAACAACAGAACAACTGTAACACTGCAAGTTTGTAATTTCAACTTTAGGGCATTTCAGTTTACTAATTTGGAAAAACAAGGAAGCAACAGTCTGTAGAAAGCAACAAGATTCTGATTTTTTTCCTAAAATAAAATGCTGGTGTCTGGTGTCAGTGACATCACATACTGTAGCTTCTTGTCAAAGATTATCTAGCACTAGAAAACCTGCACAGTTTTCTACTTGGACTTCCAACTTCAACAAGGGCTCAGTTGCATTTTATTTTAGTAAGAAATTGGGATTTTCTCTTTCTATTAAGCAGGGATCTTCAACAGCTGGTCCAGAACACTTGGGGGTCCTCAGAGTCAAAGCAGAAGGGCAGGGGTGCTTCCAACATATTGTTAAAAACTAGGAAAACCTGCTCAGAGGAGCTACACTTACTCAGCGGAGTCTCTGGTCCTTTGGGTGACAGCGTGGATCAAGGTGTCGTGACCCGAGCCTACTGCATGTGGTCCATCTCTTCTGGTTAAGTTCCTGGTCACTTCTTCCACCACAGAGCCCAGCGAACTCTCCACGTACTGACGGAGATACTTGACAAACTCATAACTGAATGGAGAGCAACGACAGAGTCAGACCGACTGTACAAATACGATACATCAAATTAAAAGCACATAAATCATTTGTAAACAAGACCTTTAAAGCTGACTCTATCAGATCTGAGTGTGGTGGCCTTACTTGTGGAAGTTCTTGTCCGTCTCCTCCAGGTGAAGGAGGATCTCTTCAGCACATTCGGTCGAAGGAGCATCAGAGATTTTGTCGTTGATGCTTCTAAGGAGCTGCTTGAGCAGGGACTGCAACTCCGCTTCATCTTCAGCTGACAGCTGAGACATCTCTACCGCCGGACCTTAACAAGGGACGGGACAGAGTGATAGGTGGTCTAGGCCTGAAATGTGCAAATGTATGGCCAGTAAGGGGGCCAGATCCCTGTGTAACGCTACCCAGGCTCTGACAAAAGCATGTGTATTTGAGTCGGGTTTCTTTACAGCCATAACTCACTCTGAGCCAATCACCACTTCAACAACACATAGGTCCACAATCTCAACGAATACAACAAGACAGGAAGAAAATAAAACCACATATACCCCACATATGAAACAAACAAGTTCAACCTTAGGATCTTCATATCTGATTTCCTTATGAAATATAAATACACACACATGTATTATATATTCATGAAAATACTGATGGTTAATCTATCATATTTTACCCTTTAACAAGTGAAACTTCAGCAATACAATCAGCACATTCAGATTTTTAACCCTTTAATGTGTCCCAATGTCCACGAATCACCAAGCAAAGAACAGAAAATAGTCAAAAACCTCCAACCACGTTTAATTATAAAGGGCCACGTTTTCTATGCATTTAGCTCATTTAACATCAGTTCGAAGCTCAGCACAGGTGAGTGAAATGGTCTGACGTCACCAACAGGTGTGATGATTGGCTCCCATACTGGTTCATGGTGGAAACCAACGTATCGTATTTCAAGAGGAACTGGCTACACTCAATAATACAAATACAAATCTAACAACAACAACAACAACAGTTATTATTTGATGTACGCTGCTAACGTTAAATGCACTTTAACACAGCTAACGTTAGCGTAGCTAAAGGCAAAACTGCCCAATTTTAACTGAAACCGAAGCAGATAAAACACCTAAAACCTCGTCCCTTAAACAGACCAACCACCCAAACAGATGGACACCGTATGTATATGCTATATTTGAAACCGGTTACCTTGTTTTCGGACTTGTAAAAGCTTTTTATCCAAGAAGCTAACGCTAGCATATTGGTAACACTAGCCAGCGAGTGCTGCGTATCTATGGAAACGTCCACTTAGCGGTAACGGCAGTGCATTGTGGGATGGAAGAAACTACACGCTGCCTTTTTGAGCGTCGGAAATATGGTTCGCACATTTAAAATACATGGTAATAAAAGCTAAATGTTAAATAGGAAAGTTGAGATATAATCAATACGTGTGGTTTAATTACCTCACGGCATGACTACTGTAATTTCCGGTATTTTGGGCCGACCCATTCCTCCATTTTTTACTTAAAATGTTTCAAAACGAAGCTAGACTTTTAAGTGGAACAAATAAAAGACATCACATCGCTCCTGAGGCAAATCGTAAACCATCTGCCTCGAATGGAAAGCGCACGAAATGAAAACTAAAGATCAAGAACTGCATCAAAATTCAACCAGCAAGTTACCAGTGTGAATACAGCGTAAAGCATTACTCTTGCGTGTGACTCTTGTTCTTCGGGTTTTCTCATGGGTCCTTGAACGCAGCACCAAACGCAATGTTTTGATCCTTCTAGCTACGCAACGTTAGCCTACAGAGGACATCTCTCTCTGCCGTAACGTCCCTCAAACCTTCTATCTTTATCAGAAATTTATCATATGGTAACAACGACTAGATTAATTCACACACCTGACATACCAGCTAACGTTACCTTTAGAAAACACAACGTTATATTAACTAAATACGCTTTAGATAGCAAGCTAGCATCAGCATCATTAGTGTGGACTATGGCGACAGTTGACAGCTTTCAGTTTTTGTATAGAGAAGTTTCTCGGTCATGCAGTCCTTACTTTGAAACCCTGGCCCTGGTCGGGGCCCTGTACACGACCAGAAGGGTGATAATCCTGCTGAGAGACTGCTGCGCGTTGCTCAGGGTGCACTTCCTGCCAAGGATGATCCCGAGCAAGAAGCTGAGCCAAAGATTTGGTGACTGGGCTGTGGTTTATGGTGAGTACGGATGCAGCAGGTGGTACAGCACAGGAGGGCATCATGCTGGACGTGTGTGTGTGTGTGTGTGTGTGTGTGTGTGTGTGTGTGTGTGTGTGTGTGTGTGTGTGTGTGTGTGTGTGTGTGTGTGTGTGTGTGTGGTGTGTGTGTGTGTGTGTGTAAAAAAAAAGGAGCAAAATTAAAGTAAATGTACACTGTCACAAAAAGAATGATCTAATGCTCAAACACAGCTTTATTATTGTTCCCAGTGATGATGAATGTCCCCAAATTTCTCTTTAACGCGTTTTACAGTGGTAGGAAAACTACTCATATCCTGTACTTAAGTAAGAGCAGAAATACTACTGTCCTGCTTTCAAAATTAAATTCAAGTAAAAGAACAGAGCCGTGCCTGAATTGGACCAAAATGTGGTATGCTACAATTTACTTAAAGAACTATATTTACAACCTTTTTAAATGGAAGTGACCATCCTAATCAAGTCTATATAACATACATATACATCCATGCATTTTATTTTAGAGACTTCACATCTTTCTGTGACATTTGGGCATCAAATCACCTTTATGTATCAATCAAAAACTGGTTACATCTTCTCAAATGTCAAAATTTGCTGCTTTCCTTTGTTTGACATCATTATAAAATCCATATATTTGGGTATTCAACTGTTAGTAGCACAAAACAAGAAATCTAAAATGTCATCCTGGGCTATGGGACACTGATTTAAGACATGTTTTACTATTTTCTAACACTTTGTAGATTAAATGATTAATTAAGATCTAAATCAAGTCAATAATTGACAGATTAATCTAGTAGCAACCCTCAATATAACGATTAGATTTAGATGTCAGACCAACCTAGTAACGTAGCTAGGATGGCTAACTGAACAATCATACCTTTCATGATTGATTAAACTGTCCATCTATTATATTTTTGTATAAAGTTTGGGAAAATAGTGAAAATGCCAGGAATGACATTTGTAAATAGTTTAAAAAACCCAATTAAATATTACAGAGAAAAGCAGCAAGTTTTACTTTTGAGACGCTAGAACCAGCAAACGTTTGCATTATTGTTCCTGATAAATGACAGATAAATGAACTCATCAACATGTCTTGGCGATTGACTAATCAGCTTAATATTTTTTAATAACAAAGTAAACCTTGTCTAATGTTTTTTAAGCCATGCAGATGTTACTGTGTGGTAGCTCTCTGATTTAGAGCCCCATTCCTTCCTATCAGGACCTTCATTGATAGCATTGTCCTCTCTCCTGTCAGGTGCAGCAGAGCCTGTGGCCAGAGCCTATGCAGAGGAGCTGGCCCGACACGGTATCAGCATTATCTTTGTCACAAAGGACCATACCTCTGTTAGAGACACCGCTGCATCCCTCTCCCAGAGCTACGGCGTGGAGACGGTTGTCATCCTGGCTGACTTCTCTTCGGACCCGGCAGCCAGCAAGTCCATCGAAGAAGCCACGAGGGGGAAAGATATCGGCTTCCTGGTGAACTGTGTGGAGTCGTCGTCGTCTCCCCCTCGGAGCCTGATTGACACGCCGGAGCAGGCTCTGTTGGAGTTTGTGAGTAAGAACGTTGCGGCCGCCACTCTGATGACCCGGTTGGTGCTGCCGGGGATGCTGGAGCGCAGCAGAGGAGCTGTGGTCAATATATCATCGGGGGCTTGCTCCAGACCCCTACCTGGAAGAGTGACCCTCACCGCGTCCACTGTGAGATAAAAAACACTGATGATATCTGCCTCAAAAATACACACCTGCACCCTCCTATGTATATTTTCCACCACAGACTTTTTAATTTATCATACTATGGAAAGGCTATTTGTAGGGGTTAGTAGTAAATCATGAATAAAAAGTACTCCAAAAAGGTCTGATGTTGCTAGTATCTTCAAACAGAGTAAACCAAAGTAAATCAACTATAATTTAAGGGTAATGGTTCAGGGCTAACATACTAACAAGCAAGACTGCATCTCTTCTACTAGCTGTCATTCTTTCTTCTTCTGCCCACGAAGTAAAAACATGTTTCCATCACATCCCACTCTTCCATCCTGACTATCATCCTCCTTTCCTGACATTTCAGGGCTACCTGGATCATTTCTCAAGAGCTCTTCATCTTGAGTACGGTGGCAAAGGGATCTTTGTCCAAAGTCTGATTCCTTTCCAGGTAGATGCTTAATATTGACCATTAACAGTGTGTATTAGACCTAAACATTATTTTTACTGCACTACAAGCTTGCATCAAATGCTCAGTCGGATTCATGACCTTGTTTACTTATTCTGTGATTAGTTAGTTTCAGCTTTTAATCAAAATGGTGAAAATGTTAGACCTTTTTATTATATTAATGATATGATTTATTGTTAACATTTGAGAATTTTTGCTTCTTTTGTTGAGTGAAAATAAAGGTTTGTAGAACTTTTTTTTATATTCCTTATGGTAACATATTGAAAATTATTTTGGAGTCATTACTATTGGCATATGACACAAAATTGTGAAAAATGTTGATAAAAAGACCAATATGAAGTCAATAAATGTTTCATTTTGTCCAAAAGTCAGACATTCACTCCACTGTCACAGAGCAGTGAAGACACTAGAAACTATTCATATTTAAGAACCTTTATTTTTACTTTTTTTATATATAAAGAATGACCCAAACCCCATAATCGATCAATCTTTGCAGCTCTAGTCATGGAAACTCAGGTATTGTATCAGAATAAGATTTTTGTGAAGCACATAATATGAAATGTGCTCTATGATTAAAGTTATTATTTTTAAACCCTGAGTATAAATCTGTACATCGGTGCTTTAAATTCAGCATGTGTGTGTTTGTGTAACCAGATAGCCTCAAGTGAGCAACAAGCATCATCATCATCATCATCCTCATCATCATCATCCTCGACACCCTTATTGAGACAGGGATGGTTCGTACCAAAGCCAGAGGTGTACGCCCGCCATGCCATCTCCACCCTGGGTGTCTCTAATCGGACCACCGGCTACTGGCCTCACACTCTGCAGGTCAGCACCACAAAAGTCCTAATTCCAGTTTGTAATTGATAAACTCTCAGAGAGTAACCCTGAGACTGATCACTGATGCAGGACGTGTGACAACAGGAACATGGAATCCATTTCTGTGTGATGATCTGGTTCTCTCTGCTGTTTTTCTTCACAGTACGGACTGATCAGATGTATTCCAGAGTGGATCTGGGTTCTGGGTTCACGGGTGCTAATCAGTTCAAGCTAAGAGCTCACCCCTGCACCCTTCACTAAAGACTTGACCCAGATACTGGATCTGCTTGTTACTGGAGTCACGGAGAGTTTCTTCTGCTATTGGTTTAAATTTGGTAAACTCTCAGGCTCTGTTGAGGTTGGTAGTTTAGAGGTCTTCTTCTATTGATTTGGTATTAATTTCAAGGAAGGCTGCAGTGGAATTTGCCTGAAATAATGAATAAATATACATATATTACTCCTGTATTACTATTGGTCTGACCAATCTGCTGACAACCTAAACATACATGTCGTAATGGTGGCCAGATGTGAGGTTGTAAACTGAGATTGAGTTAGTTTTGTAATCTCCTTGATTAGCATTGGAGCGTTATAACGTTTTTACGTTATAACGTTTTTACAACATGAGCCTCCGTGTAGTTTTAACCATAGGAATCAAATCGATGAATCCATTTTATTATTATGGCTGCCAACATGAATCATAACTACTTTATTTTTTTATTTATTTAAAAAAAGTTGCACACTAAAATAATTCTGCAAAACAGCTCACTGTATAAGGACAGGTGGGATCAAAAGCTTCAGCTCAAATGTTACTTATAAAAATAATAAAACTATCAGGAAAGCAATAAGAAAGCAACCTGCAGGGCTGTAACAATACACCAAACCCAGGATTTGGTTCGTATCATGATTTTTGACCCACGATTCGATAGAAACATCCCCAGCCAGCCCCGGTCAGCACCTAACTCCGGCGCTAAGAACCCTAACGGCAGTTTACTGAACCGTCGGGAAGCAGACCCAGGGACCCGAGTCTGAACAGAGACCAGCATCCTCCACCCCTCGCTTTTAGCCGTCTTTACAGTTAGCTACATTTACTAGACAAAACCGGGATAAAGCACCAAAAGGAATAATAGTAATAGTAATTTAAAGATGTGGTAGCATTGGATCTGGACGGCGAGGATGAGTCTTGGAGTTGGAAGGGGGGTGTTGTGATGCTGCCTTCTCACTCAGCGACACAGGTTCGTGGATCTGAGTGATGCAGTTTCGGTTTCATATTGCATATCATCACAGCCCTAATATTCATCATGATAACAAATTCTTTCCATCTGCTTTAACCTGTTTCCTGTGTAATCTAATGCTATCCAGATGGGTTTGTTATGTATGCTCTGGTGTTCACTGTGCTTCATGAAAAAGTGTTGTGAGCTGACTTTTGACTTTCTAGTCCTTGTGGTTGTACCGTTTTATACCAGCACTGACCATGCCTACAGGATATGGCACACATACAAAGAACAAATGGCATTCACCCCAAACCAAACTCAACATCATTCAGTGTTAAAGAGACCGGTGGATATCATAACATAGAATAATTCCTCTAAATGTATTCATGTTTAAGTTAGCAAAAGCTGAATTAAACAGCACAAACTAAAGTGTGATTTAAGTGTAATTATGATCAATATAACTTAATTCAAATCTAAGAAACATGTTCATTAAAAGGTGAAAAGGACAAAATTGTGACCAAAGCAAGTGTAAATCTATATTCTTGCAATGTGAATACGCCTAATAGGCTTATTATTATGCTAATTTGGCTTCTTGGTTTGATCAAAGACTCAGAGTTCAGATAAAATCAAGACTGGCAAGGAGGTTATAATACATGTGAGAGTGTTTACAGCAAGTGTGTGTGTGTGTGTGTGTGTGTGTGTGTGTGTGTGTGTGTGTGTGTGTGTGTGTGTGTGTGTGTGTGTGTGTGTGTGTGTGTGTGTGTGTGTGTGTGTGTGTGTGTGTGTGTGTGTGTGTGTGTGTGTGTGTGTGTGTGTGTGTGTGTGTGTGTGTGTGTGTGATAGCTTTAAAGGTGCTGTAGGTAGGACGGTGAAGATCCAGGACTCAGCCAAAGAATTTGAACATCGACAACTTCTCAGAAATGAAATGCGATTAAGAGTGTGATTGTGATATTTTTGTTGAGAAACTATATTTAAGCTACATTCATTACATGTAGATATTGATTTTTAAAAAGTATTTATTTTAAGTAATGTGAACAGATTCCGATATATTGTGTTGAGTGGCGGCTTACACCTACAGTACAGTAAATACCGGTGTTAACCTAAATATGATGTGTGTCATCACAGTACAACAAAACCAATAAATCTCATTCTCCATTCCCTTACTGTCCTTTCTCTTGTTTTAATGAATGTTTGTGTCTCTGAAGATCCATTATCTGACTGGGAGTTGTTTCATGTTGGTTGATCTATACGCTGAAGGCCAGACACACTCTGCTTTACTCGTAAAACATCTGGATGGTGTAAATCATTCACGTAAACAGACACCATGCCGCCTGCCAGAGTTGACCCTGACCCGCTTCAGACCAGCTAGGTCACGACTGAAAACCTGATAAACACACTAGGTGTGCAGCCAGGGGGGGTAGCACAAAGTTCTGGTCCCTGTAGAAAGGCATTTTCTATGGGCCCCTCCCTGCATCCACAGCTATTCATTCTAGCATCTTTTGGGCTCTACTCACAAGAGGGCCCTGGGTGCGTTGTCCCATTTCCATCCACAGTCCAACACCCCCGGGTGCAGCCTGCCCTAAATCCCCGTGGTGGGCTACTTTAGGAGCATTTAAACACAAACCACAATCTCACAAGACTGATTTCTTCCAGAGGCATTTAGTAAATCTCTACATGGAATAAGTGAAGTAGAGAAGGTATTCACAAGGTCAAGAAAATGCTTAGTTAATGTAAAAATTAAGAAAATACGGTAACACGCTTGATTATAAACGTTTATATTGTTATACCATTTGCATTCAAATTGTAGAGCTGTGCTGTAAAAAATAGGGAGGATCAAGGATAAAATGAACAAAATAACACCAGTAAAATAAAACTCCTAACACCTAAGATACAAGAGGGCCACATATAAAGAAAGTTTGTGTGTTTGTGTGTGTGGGGGGAATAATCCTCCCTCATTTGGTGTTTCTATGGTGGTGAAGCGTACTTCCTAAAAGTTGCTAATTTACACTACATTTGCTATCTGGTGATTGTCAGGCAACAGAATCAGAATCACATACTTTTCATATTTATCAATTCTTTTAGTGAGTCTAGAAGCAACTGCATTTGTTTCTCCACTATTTTATTCAGGTTTTTACTTAAATTTGTCCACATTTCGGGGATAATACATATCTGAAAACATGAGTCAGTTGAGTGCAGCCCATGGAACTGCAAATCATGTGTTTAAATGTGCCTTTCGCCTCCTAATTTCTGCCTTCACCAGCCTCTTCGATTGGGAGTTAGGACGGGAGGCCTGTTGTTGTGGTTAGGACGGTGTCCTTCCAGATAAGACGCAAAAGGAACAATGAAAGGACATCTTCCTCTTCACTTTCTCTGTCTGTCGTCCTCCTGAGACAAAGGTCTCTTCATCTTCCTTTTTTCTCTGTAGGTTATTACAACTGGTAAGTGCATTTAGTTATTTTTTTACTAACATCTATTCTCTCTGATTTTACCTTGTCAAAAACAGTAACTCATAATGTACATTATGTTCATGGACTGGAAAGAAATGTAGATGTATGGATTTATTTTGGAATATGTTGGTTTTATACAATGCTACTGCAAAAGTAATGAATCAATATTTGAATGAATGTAATATTTGTACCATGTACAATTTGAAAAAAAAGATGAATATGCATGACATTTGAACATTTGACAGACGTACACACCATAATGAGAGCTGGGTAGTAGATATGGCCGCCGTAAGAAGTTACATCCTCAAACTTTCGTTCGAGAAAATCATAAAAAATGTGACCATCTGAAGTCTATAAAACTCTTTACAGCTGGGTAATTTCTTATGAGAATGTTTTTCAAATTCCAATTTCATCAACAGAAATTAAAAGAAAACAAAAGCCAAAGGGGGGAAAAGCCTTAAACCATCCAATATAAATATATTCAATATAAATGATTCACCAGGTAAGCAAAACTATAAATAAAACATTTTTTAATAATTACACTATGCACGTAGCAGCCTTTCCTACTCAGGCAGGTCAGTCTGTATTTGTCGGTGGTGGAGCTCACATTCTTTGACATAAGCTGTGCGATGGTTGGTATCAACAAGGTTAAGGTCTTGCTATCCTGCAGATAAGTATGTTTTGGAGACTCAGAATCAGCAGCTGGGGCTTCTATCAGTGAACTCACTGATAAAGTCTGGCCTTGTGAGAGAGTCGGCCTCTTCTGATTTTTACACCTACAATGATTTCTGTTTCACCTTTTATATAACTGCAAATAACAGCTCCGATCAGAGGGTACTATCCTATTGCTAATGAAATAAAACCAGACTACAACTACAAAACGATCTCTTTTGGTCAGCCAGTAATAGTATATTCATGTTTCATGATGCAAGGTCATTTCCCAGATGATCTGTCTGTGAGTCATGATGGATCATTTTCACATTCTAACACATAATTGCTTAGTATATTTTCATGGAATTATTAATACTGGGATTCCTAAATTTCTTTATGATAATATAACTTATTGCTCAGATATGCATTCACATTATACAAGAGGGGTGAATAGTCGACAGATCTCTTTACCACTACCTAAATCTGACTGGATGAAGAGGACTGGGTTTTAGAGGTCAGGTGTATATTGGAACAATCTTCCAGTCTGGATTCGGGACAACAAGGAAAAACTGGTTTTAAAAAAAGTCTTAGACTACATTTGTTTTTGATATCGTAATATTGTCTGGATTGGTTGAGTGAGGTTGTATCATGTGCTATATTATTCTTTATTATATTTAGCGTGTTAGTACTTTTTGCATTGTCAGTTTTGTTTGTGAATTTATATATGATATATTTGTGAGTAATTTGGGTTGTATTTATTGTCTTTTGGATGTATTGTTTGGACCCCAGGAAGATTAGCTGTTGTCTCGGCGTCAGCTAATGGGGATCCTTTGAAATAAAAAAAATAAACAAATAAACATTCATCTCCACACACAGAAAGCAGGACCACTGGCGACTAAGATGGGTGAATGGGATCTGCTGGGCCGCCTGCTGGATAAAGTGCAGAGCAACTCCACGGTGATCGGCAAGGTCTGGCTCACCGTGCTCTTTGTCTTCCGCATCCTGGTCCTGCGTGCCGGCGCTGAGAAGGTCTGGTCACATGTTTACCATTTATACCATGCCACATTCACAGGGAGCCCAGGAATAGCCACAATACAGGGATTGGGAATGTTTTAAAAGATTATATGGCGAGAAAAAAGTGCTTAAAAAGACAAAAAATACCGAGGCGGCCTCTAGCTTACCCAGTAAGAGAGAGTCCTTCGGGTTCAAATCCAATCTGCGGCCCTCTGTCATCCCCTCTCTTTCTCTCCCCCCTTCTCTGTCTATCCACTGTCACTAGCTAATAAAGGGAAAGACAGAAATGCACTTTATTTTTATGAATATTTTGACAGGGCAGTAGACTTTGTCCCCACATTCTGAATATTCTAGTATTATGTGTCATCTCTTCCATCATCTGTGTTATCTAATCTCGTCTAGGTGTGGGGAGATGAGCAGTCCAACTTTGTGTGCAACACCCAGCAGCCCGGCTGTGAGAACGTCTGCTACGACCTCGCCTTCCCCATCTCTCACATTCGCTTTTGGGTCCTTCAGATTATTGCTGTGGCGACTCCAAAGCTGCTGTACCTTGGTCACGTCCTTCATGTGATCCACATTGAGAAGAAGGTGCGTCCCTGCAGTGGGTGGAGTACGCCGGCATGACGGGTTAATGCTTGATTTGACAGGTATGCCACACCTGTAGTGGCAGAAGCATGGGCCAGTAATGTAAAAGTGTAGTGTCACTCATAGTGTTAAACGCACAAAGAAGGCTAGGCGGCGGTTTCCATTTTTTTGTCCCCTTTTGGCAAATGAAGGATTAATGTAGCTTTAAACCATGTAAGCTACTGCTTACCATGTAAAAGCGCTTTGAGTAGTTGTTAAAACTAGAAAAGCTTTGCTGCGTGTCATCCCCCATCTCTCTCTCTCTCCCCTTTTCACATCTGTTCACTGTCTCTATCTTTCTAATAAAAAGGGATGAAAAAACTAAAATAATAAAGAAAAAACTAGAAAAGCGCTATACAAGAACAGTCCATTTAAATTGATACTTATCCCACGTCTATCTTTTCAGCACCTAGAATGTACTTTAGTGACTCTATCTCATAAATTCCTGAACTTCCCACTGCTGAACATAAGGTTGCATCCATCTTGTTTCCTTCCCCTGATTATTTTCAGTACATCTGCACAGCCTCTAAACCTGAATGCCTTTTTCCGATTACGATGACCTTTCTAACCCCGTTACCTTGTTCTTCCAATCCAAGATGAAGGAGAGGATCAAGAAGCAGGTTGATTTTAGTGACCAGACCAGTCTCTTCCTAAGGAGGGCCTACAAAGTTCCCAAGTACACCAAGAGCACTGGCAAGATCCGGATCCGTGGCCGTCTCCTTCGCAGTTATGTCCTCCATCTTGTGGCCAAGATTGCCTTGGAGGTTTTGTTCATCGTGGGTCAGTACTTCCTTTACGGCTTCACCCTCCAGACCCGCTACGTCTGCGAGCGCTCGCCTTGCCCTCACAAGGTGGACTGCTTCCTGTCCAGGCCCACGGAGAAGTCCGTCATCATCTGGTTCATGCTGGTGGCGGCGATGGTCTCCCTCGCCCTCAGCCTGGTGGAGCTGCTCTACCTGTGTGTGAAGGCTGTGAAGGAGTGCATGGCGAGGAGGCAGGACTACACAGTGACCCCCGTGACACCTCCGCTTTCAGCAAGGAAAGCTTTTAAAAGCCGCAATGAGATGATCCAGAACTGTGTCAACCTGGAGCTAGAGCTCCATGGAAGGAAGATAGCGGCGAACGGGGTCAGCGAGGCTGCTAAGAATGTGTCCTCCGACAGCAACAACATGGGGGACGAGGTCCGCATCTGACGCCTAGGGTCAGGGACACGTGGTCTTTTGAGTTTCAGGGGTTGTGTGCTTTGGGTTTTTAGTTTTTTTTGGGGGGGGAGGGAGAACACCAGCTTTTGTAAACACCACTCAGTCACATACGAATTGTTGCTTCATATAACTTTTGTGACATAATACAAAAAAAATAACAAACCAAATCTTCTTGCAGTTGATGAGCCGTCATTTGTCACATTGTACATTATTTCTGACAGATGTTGCTAAGGGGACTGTCTTTTAGACAATGCATTTTTTGATTTTGATTCAATAAAACCTCTCATTTATATATGTATGTAACACTAATCTGTGTCTGAAGGGTTTTTAGATTGAGAACTGCTCATCCATCCAAACCTCTGCCTCTTATTAATCTATCATATTGCCTTTAAAAATAAACAAATACCTAAATGCGTTCATAGCATTTAATATAATTGTGTGCTGAAAGAATGATATTTTATTGGAGTTTTACTCTGATTATATGAAACAGCAGAACATATTATATTAAATATTTTGTTTCTTTCAAACATGGGCCACCTGCAAACAATTTAGCCCACAAAAAAATGGCTAATATTAAGAATATTTTCAAAGCAACAGTTTCAAACAAAACCATTTTGGAAAATACTCTTAGCTTGACTCTGTCCAAAGGTAACCAAATCAGCCAACCAGCACATCTAAAGCTCTCAATACGTTACCGGTTATATTTCAGTTGTTTAACCCAGTCCAAAAACAAAAGTGTTACACAGTCAAGTGTCACATTAGGGTTACTGCACGTGTGTGTGCTGCAATATTTCACCAATATTAGATCTTTCTGATGAGCTAAGCTAACTGTCTGTAGCTTCATATTTAACGTACTGTATAGACATAGGAGTGGTATCTAACATTTAAGATTGATTTATTTGATTAGTCCTATTTGATTAGGACAATGCACATTAATCAACATTTATGTAAATGCACCAGTGTTAGCCGGTTGGCTATTTTCAGCTGTAGTCCTAGTTACCCAGCATGCACGTCTTTATGGTGGGAGGAAACCAGAGCACCCTGAGGAAACCCACGGGAGGAGAACATGCAAACTCCACACATGCAGGCCCTGCCCGGACCAGGGATCCATCCCTGTCCAGACCAGTTATCCGACTCTGCAGAACCCTGTCCAGACCAGTTATCCGACTATGCAGAACCCTGTCCAGACTAGTGATCCGACTCTGCAGAACCCTCTCCAGACCAGAGATCTGACTCTGCAGAACCCTCTCCAGAACAGAGATCTGACTCTGGAGAACCTTGTCCAGATCAGAGATCTGACTCTACAGAACCCTGCCAAGACCAGAGATCTGACTCTGCAGAACTCTGTCCAGACCAGAGATCTGACTCTGCAGAACCCTGTCCAGATCAGAGATCTGACTCTACAGAACTCTGCCAAGACCAGAGATCTGACTCTGCAGAACCCTGTCCAGACCAGAGATCTGACTCTGCAGAACCCTGTCCAGACCAGAGATCTGACTCTGCAGAACCCTGTCCAGATCAGAGATCCAGCTCTGCAGAACCCTGTCCAGACCAGTGATCCGACCCTGCAGTACCAGAAGTGCAGACCACAGGGCCACCATCTAACTTAACTCCTATCAGCTAAAAAAGAAGTAAAGGAGTATTTCACTTTCAACTTTTCCTTCATGCATTTTATTGGTGTTAGTCCTACTTTTAGTCACAACAATGCCAAAAGGTATTAAAAATAAAACTAGTCTTTTATTTAAAGATATTTATTCCCACTGTGTCAAAATGGGTAATTTGGGATATTTGGATGCAACGCTCACATTTTGTTTAAATCGGCTCAAAATGAAGAGAGGTACATTCTGTTCTTATCAACAAACTATCACAAAGAGGTGAAGTCCTTCAGTGGGACTATTTTAATTGGTTCCAGAAGATATAACTTAACTTTTTACTACACAGTTACCATCCATAACCCCAGTCAAATGCATGTAGAACATTTAAATATGTGCAGCAGTTACATCCACCAGTTGTTACCACACTTTTTGTTAAGGTCGTGTATATTTTAACAGATCAGTAAAGATACAGAAAACCTGTCAATTATTACACTTGTCTTGTCTATCACCAACTTTTTCTGCTGTCGTTCGCTGACGGGAACAACGTGACAGGTAGAGCCAGATGTGCGTTGTGCAATGTGAGCCCTCATCAGCGCTGATGTCTCCCTAACTCTAAACTCCAAGGTCCAACTTCAGAGCGAGGGATCGGTCCCAGCCACAGGCAGTCCTTTCTGCCCAGGTCAGCAGGTAAGATGCAACCATTACTGTTCTCTGCTGCAGTTAAATTATCATTTCATGCATTAAAAATTATGTCTATTTTGTGAGCTAATAATTGTAAATAACACTATACAAAATGGTAATGTAGTCTTTATTTTGTTACACATACACACATGTTACAAAATATATATATTTGTAAGAAGTGGTGGGTTTCTATTTTTACTTTTAAATGTTAATGACATTGTATTCTCTCTAGCAGAATGTTATTGAAATAAAACTAATAAGATTAAAGATTGCTTTTCATGAAAATATTTATACAATTTTTAAAATCTTTTTGTACAAATGTCATTATAATAGTGTTGATGTACGCTTTTTAAAGTTATATTTACAAAGGGAAAGCACATCTCATTTTTCATTTTTCTCTTAGTTTGATGTCTTTACCAGCCTACTACTGGAGCTAATAATTGTAAAGAACACTATACAAAATGGAAATGTAGTGGAAACTTTACATATATATTATATTTCCTACAAATATATATGTATTTGTAAGAAAGTGGTGGGTTTTTATTTTTACTTTAAAATGTTAATGACATTGTATTCTCTCTAGCAGAATGTTATTAAAATAAAACTAATAGTAGCATTAGATTGCTTTTCATGAAAACATTTATACAATTTTTAAAATCTTTTTGTACAAATGTCATTATAATAGTACGCTTTTTACAGTAACACTTACACAGGGAAAGCACATTTAAGTTTGTCTCTTAGTTTTATGTCTTTACCGGCCTACTATGACTGATGGGTTTAGTGCCACTGACTTTTCCGTTCTTCCGTTGAAAATTGTCAGTAATCATTATTTTAGGAAAATATTGACCAAGTAGCTCAGTGTTTACGGGGCTCTGATGTTGTCTTACTTCTCAAGTCGCCAGGTTCAAGAACAGAACATGAAAAAAAAATGTTTTTAAAAGAACAATGAGCACCTTTCTTCCAGCAGCATATTGATTTAATACTAATTTCTGGTTAATGTTTCAGTTAATAAGGCGTGTTGTGGG
Organism: Etheostoma cragini; assembly: GCF_013103735.1. Taxonomy (NCBI): domain Eukaryota; kingdom Metazoa; phylum Chordata; class Actinopteri; order Perciformes; family Percidae; genus Etheostoma; species Etheostoma cragini. Next base: position 450,844 of record NC_048424.1, on the reverse strand, counting down.
ATTATTGCAAATTAAATTTAGAGTTTGTTTAACTTCCTTTCATCCGTTTGTCACAGATCAGTAACTGAACACCACCTATAAAGATGGGAGACTTTGGATTTCTGTCGGGCTTGCTGGACAAGGTCCAGTCCCACTCCACAGTTATTGGGAAGATCTGGATGAGCGTCCTGTTTCTGTTCCGGATCATGGTTTTGGGTGCAGGTGCCGAGAGCGTCTGGGGCGACGAGCAGTCGGGTTTCATCTGCAACACTCAGCAACCTGGTTGTGAGAACGTCTGCTACGACTGGACCTTCCCCATCTCGCACATTCGCTTCTGGGTCCTCCAGATCATCTTCGTCTCCACGCCAACGCTGGTCTACCTGGGCCATGCCGTGCACGTCCTCCACAAGGAGAACAAGATGAGGGAGCAGCTGTTGAGCCCTGGCGGGACGCGCAAAGTGCCCAAATACACGGATGAAAATGGAAAAGTGAAGATCAAGGGGAACCTGCTGGGGAGTTACCTGACCCAGCTCATAGTCAAGATCATCATCGAGGCTGCCTTCATAATCGGCCAGTACTACCTGTACGGCTTCGTCATGGTCCCCATGTTCCCCTGCTCCAAGGCGCCCTGTCCCTTCACCGTGGAGTGCTACATGTCCCGACCCACGGAGAAGACCATCTTCATCATCTTCATGCTGGCGGTGGCCTGCGTCTCTCTGTTTCTCAACTTCATCGAGGTGTTCTACCTGATTTGTACCAGGGTGAGATGTGGGTCCAGGCCTCACACTTACAAGACCACCGCCAAGAACCCTGCCAGCTTGTCAGATGCCAGGTGGCAGAACAAGATCAACATAGAGCTGGAGAACAGCCAGAGTATCGGGGGAAGCCTGGATGGGGCCAAGGACGAGAAACGACCACTGAGTGGTTATTAAAAAAACACTGCTCTGATCGTTATAATGTATTAAATGCTCGTTTTCAGTATTCTTCCCCATGGTTCCTTGTTTAGACGCATCTCACAGACTGAATTAAATGTCCTGTAAAAATCATGACAGAACACCAAGGAGAAGCTTCATCACTGTGTAGTTAAATCATATATATCTATATAAAGTCTGCACAAATCTACATGTTTTTAGGGCCACGTTGATAGAATTTTACATATATTTTGTATTTTTTAACTGAAAATCTAATGGAAAGCGTGCAATATTGATAATGTATTTATGTCTCTAAATCTATTAGTGAGCAGAGTTGTGTCTATGACCAGTTTTTGAACGTGTCCTGTAATATTTCCATGTTCATTATCCAGGACTTCAAATCAATTACTCACTGAATGTTGATGATTTTGGTGAAATGCTTGTTTCTACTCTATTTGGTAGAGGCGTTGTTATGTGTTTTATTGTTTTAATAAATGATTATCGTTGGATTAAAACACTGTTTCATGACTTTATTAATTATTTTTAGCTGACAGGCACAGTATATATATATATATATATATTTATATATATATATATATATATAAATATACTTTACACACACTTTGTACACTTCAAAGTCAAACACCTTATTTAAGAGTATGATTTCCACTTATTTGGAAACACTGTAGGTCTGCAACTATGATTGTTTTCATTACTACAGAATCTACAGAATATGTTCTCAATTTATTGATTAAATGTCTAAAGCATGCCAGAGACCATGGTGACATTTTCAAATCTTTAAAATGTTGCTTGACCAACAGTCCAACCCCCAAAGATATTCAGTTTAAAATCACAGAAGAGTAAGAAAACCAGACAATATTCACATTTGAAAAGCTAAAACCAGGGATTTTTGAGTTCTTAAAAATTACTTTAATGATTAATCGATTAGCAAAATGTCCCCAATTCATTATCTGTGAGTCAGTAATTGATTAATCACTGCAATTTCATAAGAGTGTTACTTCTGAAGAACAAGGAGTGGTTGATAGGGCGACAGATATGAGCCACCACCACTGTTGGAAAATATTATGAATAAGTTCATATAAGGCTAAAGACATTTACATCAGATGGACAATATGTGTCCCATAATAAGGGGACAAAATATATCAATAAAACCTGCAGGGATCACAAGGATGTGCTCAACAGTTTACAATTCAATAAACATCCTACAACTAAAGCATCTTATTGGAGGTTGTAGTGTTGGATTTGCGCTTTTTGTCCAGACTTTGTGTAAATTACACAGCACGAAAAACAACAAAAACCTTGTGTTGACACAGTCTGAATGTGACTGTTCGACCCTCACGTAGTATTCACTGCAGGGTTACTGGGTTACTGGGTACAGGTGGTTATTGTGCGTTTAGTCCCTGAAATTTCATCAAATACAAACTGCGGAAGGGGAGTATTCGGGGGATTTTTTTTTACCATTTTCTGTGTAGGTGTATACAATTTAACTATAAAACCCCATTAATAGAAAAATCACTCCATGATATTAGTGAACAATGGCATAAAACAGCAGTAAAAAAAAAGAATTTGGTTGGACTGGCAATTATTAACCTGTGCAATCTTCATGTTCAGCCCCAAATTGTACCCTTGAGATTTATCATCTCCAGATATTGTGTCAACGTGACAGCTCGGTGTGTTGCGCAGTTTCACCTGATCTAAAGTTCAAGGTACCGTGAGCTGGTTTGGTTTGGTTCTCTGGGATCTCTAGCATTCATCTCCAGCTGGTGGTCGGTCTGTTTGTCTGCACACGAGCCTTTTAAACTCAAAAGGTAAGGTGTACAATTACTTTATTTTTTTAAATGTTCCTCAATTTTGCTGCACGATATACAAAGTGTAATTAAATGCAATGGCATTACTTTTGTGATAAGTTAGACACAACCTCCCCCACAAAAGTAACTTATGCTGGATTTAGGCATTGATTAATATGAGTGTGTTCTTACTTTACTTTATGAAAGGTTGTATGTAGGACTTTGGCACAGTGTTGTAAGCTAACAGAAGTGTTAAGTATTATCTGTATTATCCACGTATTTCCACATTTTCATGCAGTTCAGAACTTTTAGCAATGCTTTGATATGGGAAATAGTATTTTAACTTTGACTAGATAAAGCCAAAGATGTGTACTTTGGATACAGTAAACACAATAAAGTGTTATTCTAAAGATTATATCTATAAATGCAGTAGTTTAAAGGCACAAACTTCTGTGGAATAAAAAATCTATTTAGTGAGATAACTTGAGATAAGTGTGATGTAATGTGATTGTGTCTCGAAGGCAAAATAGACGCACTGGTGTTGTAGATGAGCTTTTACTCTTTATGTTAATCAGTAATCAGAAATCACAGCACAGCGCTATGGGCAAAATACAAGAGAATACAATATCAATAGTTAAATATACTCCAGAAAGGACTTAAATGAAAAAACAATAATTACATTTTCACAATCTATGCTTCCATTTTTTTTTAATTGATAGCAATTTAATAATTTCCTTTAACTTAACCAATGGTTTGCCAAAACTTTTTAAAACTATCCATTCATCTTAGTCCACTTATCCAGTATTGGGGGGAGCAGCTTCAGCGGGGGACCCCAAATCTTCCTTTTGAAAACTATTCTGCAAATAATTGTGCGTAACTGAGTTTCCACTGTCTGTGCCTCGGGCGGTAGCGCGAGTCATCCTTTAACCAAAAGGTTGATGGTTCAATCCCTACCTCCGCACGTCGCTCTTTGAGAAAGACACTAAAGCCCAAGTTGCTCCTGATGGAAGGCCAGCGCCTTGCATAGCAGATCCGCCACCAGCGGTGCATGAATGTGTGTGTGAATGTGTGTGTGAATCGGTAAATAAGAGGAAAATTGTAAAGCGCTTTGTTCCGGTAAAGTAAAAAAGTCCAATATAAATACTGACCTTATACCATCTACTGCATCTTTGGTTTATTGAGTTCTTGCTATATAAGACTGTTTGAAGTTTAGTGTTTTGCATGTAATTAGTAAGCGCTCATAGTATTCAGTATTTTATAACAACTACATTATTTTTTACTGAACATTTCTCCTTTGTCTCCATTGGACTGGAGTCTTCAGATTGTAGATTCCTGGAGTGTCACAATTCACCTAGGGTTTAAAAATGAGGGATTTTCAATTCATATAAAAAATAAATATTAGTTTTTGAGTAAATGAACATATTTTTGTATGCTTTTCCTCCTCAGATCAGAGACCATGGGAGAGTGGAGTTTTCTGTCCTCTCTACTGGACAAGGTCCAGTCCCACTCCACTGTCATTGGGAAGGTCTGGCTCAGTGTGCTTTTCATCTTCAGGATCATGATCCTTGGAGCTGGAGCAGAGAAGGTCTCGTACGATTTGTTTAGGATTTATTTTTTTTGTCGCCTTATACCTAACTGATGAATCTTTTAATTAAAAACAGAGCTACAGGTTGGAATCGACCGGAAACCTCCTTTGGCGATCATGTGCTGTTGTAAAGCGTTCTGCACGTCTGCATGTGGCGTACAGGGTACTTTTCCCCAAACAAAAAACAACAACGTGACACCAAAACAGTGTCTGGTAGCCTGCCTACACTGCAAGGGGCATCACGCTCTGTCTGAGACTTCTGTTTCAGTCTCTAGCTGGTTGTGCTTTGCAAATGTGGAATTCTGAAACATCCTTAAATTCGGAAATCGTCAATGTTTATTCAAAGTCATAGACCGTCTAAAGTAGTACTACTTTGCACATTTTTGTGGGTTTGAGGTGTTTGTCATATGTTAGCTGCCAAAACTGTGCCGCTTTCTTTGACCCTTTCTGTCTCCTGTGCTGTGCAATTTATAGATAGATGAGACATGAAAAGCTTTAAGGTGAAATAATACCCTCTGGTGGCCAAAATGGAGGTCCACAGCTCCTGAGCAACAAATTTAGCTTGATTATAAATAATCAGGTTTGTAACTATAATAATAGGAGCTTTTGGTTGTATGAAACATTTTTTAAAGGCTATCTCAGCATGCATTGGGTGACAGAATATAAATCCTCTCTTTGCTAAATTAACCTGCTTGCTTGTTAGAAACAAATAATTTAATTTTTCTTTATTTACTTCTTCTATTTATCGATTTAAAAAACTTGAACCTTAACTTAAAACGCCACTGATTATTTGTAAAGCCAGAAGTCAACAATGTATCTACAAAATGCCATTTTGTAGATTGCTTATTTATTTATTTTAGGCCTTATTAGCACAATTCTCCAATGCGCCTCCGAAATAACAACAGTAGTGGATGCTGGAAGATTTGTGCCATAACCTCAAGAAAACTGCCCCGATGTTGATAAAGATAACTTGGTACTTAGTTCTTTTGTTGTACATATGTATATAATTATAATGATTTCTCATCTGAACATTTCAGGTTTGGGGCGATGAACAGTCGAATATGATTTGCAACACCAAACAGCCTGGTTGCAAGAACGTCTGCTACGACCAAGCCTTCCCAATCTCACACATTCGGTTCTGGGTCCTGCAGATTATCTTCGTCTCGACACCAACGCTGATCTACCTCGGTCACGTTCTCCACATTATCCACAAGGAAGACAAGATAAGAGAATATATGAAGACCCACTCTAGGGCTGAAAAACTTCCCAAGTACTCTGACGACAAAGGCCATGTCAAGATTAAAGGGGACCTGCTGGGAAACTACATGACCTCCATATTTTTCAGAATCGTTCTGGAGGTAGCGTTCATTGTTGGGCAGTACTATCTGTATGGGTTTGTCATGGTCCCGAGAGTCGTCTGCACCCGAGTCCCATGTCCCTTCACCGTAGAGTGCTACATGTCTCGGCCCACAGAGAAGACCATCTTCATCCTCTTCATGCTTGTCGTGTCCTGCATCTCTGTTCTTCTCAACGTAGTAGAGATATTCTACCTGGCGTGTACTCGCTCGTGCAGACGAAAGAAAACAATGCCGGCTACCGCTATCGCCATTCACCCGCGTTTCAACGGTGACAGTCTGACAAAGAGCGAGAAGCTTAGCCTCCATGACGGCTCCAGCACAGCCTGAAGAACGCCATTAAGATCCAATGTGCAAAATGTAAACAATCAGATACCGAGTAGTTACCGAGAAAACAAAAATGTGACTGAGATGAGACCAGGGCCCACTTATTTATTCATGTGTTGCTTATTCAAAATTTCCAAAATTACACAACTTTGGACACATATGTAGAAACATGCACAAGAACAACATAATAAGGTACTGTATCACTGAAGCAACCTTTCACAAATTGCACAAAAAGCGAGCTTTGTGGATTTAATCTTTTTTTTTTGCTGTGTTTTGTACTTACGACTAAATATATCTAACCAATTTCCACTGGTTAAAAACTCTAAAGAAGTGTATAAGGGCTGTTAGTGCTACTTTGATTTTCCGTTTCTTCTATATTGTTAAACTTGCATATGTGACTTTTAAGAACTGTAAATATTTTATAAACATGATTATCTTTTTTCATGTTTTGTATTTTAATATGACTGTATGTGCCTTGTGTTTGTAACTGATCATTAAAAAAAGGTCCACTAATGTTTAATAAAAACATGCCGTTGTTATTCTCATGTTCAATGCAAAATTTCTGTTTCTGCGTCTCACTGAACATACATTTAACGTACTATAAATCACTGACTTAGATACAGAAAAATATTGAAAATAACTTCCAAAAAACTGTATTTGTTTAGTGTTGAAATAATCACATCAAAGGAGTAAAGATGAAATAGTCAGATGTATAATATAGATCATCATCACCAGATAGTATTTTGTGGACTGTCTGTTAATCTTTGCTAATCCAGTGAATTTTTATTTATGCAGTTAATGCATGCAAGTATCTCACAGGTCTTCTGATTATTGCATTTTTGGGGAATTAATTTAAAGTACTGGTGTCTCCCATTGCAGACACTGTAATGTTAGATTCCTTCCACCGTGTCTGATGGATAAGCAATTAATTGTTAGCCTTCTAATTAGCCAGAATAACTCTATAAAGAGATATGTGTCAGTGTGTTTGACTGTCTGTTACCTTGTTGAAGAGTTATGGTGGACCTTTTTCTTCTTTCCTTGTCTTTGGCAGATTCGTATTTTCAGCATTCCTCCTACAATATAGTATCAAATGACAGTGTTTAACTTTCACTCACCTGCTCAGCAACAAACAGTGGATATACACAGTTAGCAACCGAGCCAGCCAGCTAACACTGAGTGAATGGACTTACATTCGACAGGTGGCCAGGACTCCAAATTAATAATAATGTTTCAAACCGCTAAATAAGCAACGGTTTGCCAATAATATGTCGATGTTGAGTTCACAACTCGTTTCCGCTGCCCCCAAGGGCAAATACATTTGTTATTTCAGGTTTAATAAGTGCAATTGGCGTCTCCTCCACCATCTACTGTGTCACTCCGACCCATAGACTGTATATATATATATATATATTGCTATACATAAACCGTCAATGTTCCGACCGTTACTCCGAGATAATTCAAAACACGGAGTAACGGTCAATGTTCCGACCGTTGCTCCGAGATTAATTCAAAACACGGAGTAACGTCAATGTTCCGACCGTTGCTCCGAGATTAATTCAAAACACGGAGTAACGGTCAATGTTCCGACCGTTGCTCCGAGATTAATTCAAAACACGGAGTAACGGACAGAGTGCTGGCTTCAGTAGACAAAGTTATATTAAGAAAATGTTAAATGTTATATAAAATTAGACCAGCACCTACCTGTGGTGCAGTTGACACAATCTAACAAGACCACAAGATGGCGGCATTATCCCACCCAACGGTCCGTCCATCCACGTCGTCTCGACACCGCCCACAGAGGAACACCAGCTTCCGCCACAATAACAACAGCTGGAAGCAGCTAAAGATGGCCGCCGCAACCATGGCGGGGCTCGACGCCCACAGGATGGAGGAGAAGAAGTTCGAGTACTTCTCCTCTATCAACTCCATGGCAAAGAAAATAATGCAGGAGAGGGAGAAAATCAAAGCCAACCACGGCTCGTCATGGGAGAAAATGACGCCGCAAGAGCAAGACATCGCCATCGACAACGGGATGATGGATCCCCATATCCGAGCTCGCTACGCCATGCACAGGGTTGACCGAGAAGAAGTGGTTTGTTACCCTAAACTGCTCATTCAGACGGGTCAGAAGATAGTTCATTTCGGGGAGGAGGTACTTAAACCACATTTGAATTATTATCATGATATTATATAGCTTTGTGAGTGTGTTTAGAGGCCAGGGTAGCCCGTGTTGTCATGGTAGCTAACCCGCCGCCACGTAGCCGTTGAAATATGTAGCTAGATAAACGTCACAATGGCTACCTGATACGTAACCTAGCTACCGTAGCTATGCATGAAATGTAGTCGTAACAACAAGAACAAGATTAATCAAAATAGACCTAAAATATACTTTCTTTTCGGTAGAATTACAATACCATAAGACCATAACCATGTGTTGAATATGTGAATAAATATTAAACAGTTTTTTATTTTAGGATATTACTTGGCAAGATGAGCATTCTGCCCCTTTCTCGTGGGAAACAAAGGTAAATATAATAAATATTATTCTATATTATGTTTGAGTCCTTCTCAACAGAAACATAAGGAAGAAGTTTGGCACTATAATGTAGCACTGTAACTGGTTTTGGCTGTATTTATTAATGTGTTGAACATTTTTTTAATTAATAATTGTGTAAGCTAAAATATCAGAAAATGAAGAAGAATCAGAAGCCATATTAAGTATTAAAAACAATCTTAAGAAAAATCTAATATTGAAAATAATCAAATCCTCACATTTAAGACCCAGACAATTTTTGCCATTGATGTTTTTGATAATTTACTTAAACAATTACTTGATTATCCTAATGGTCGGCAATTCCATTTGCCTTTTTCAGAAGTTTAAGGTTAATTTCTATCCTTTCTTTAATATCTGCAAATGCATAATCTGCTGCATACTTGGTCCTTTTCTGTCTGGATTATGCACGTAGAGTTGAGCCCGGTCAAGTCGTGAGATATTGCTTTAAATGTTGCTCCCATCTTTCAGAGCCAGTTGGACTTCAGCTTGACATCAGGCCCAGCTGACCAGGGAGTCTCCGCCTCGCAGGCAGACCCAAAACCTGTAAAGGTACCTCATTCCAGCCAGCTCGCCAAGACTACACCAGGGACCAAGGTATGATAAGGAGTGCACTGTGGTTGGTTTAATTTGTATATTGTGGTTGCAAAGGAAACCCTTATTCATCATGTGTTACTGTAAATGTAGTTTAAGTCTTTACCGGGTATTATATACAGTACTTTAGGATTTATATTATAAAATGTGTACACAATGTTTAACACCATTGTACATGATTGAGGAGGGTGTAATCATACATAGCAAATAAATCAAGCTTTGGACTGATTTTGTCAAAGCAATTTTAACATTTTGGGTTTGGATGTAACCTTAATCTAAATCACAGTAGGGGGGTATGGTTGGTGTGATCAAGAAAATCTCAGCATGCATCTTTACACTAAGATTGAAAGTACCAGTTTAGCTGTTAAGATGTTCCCAGTAGTTCATTTAAAACCTTTAATATTTAGAGCAAGATGGTAGGTTTAAATCAGTATTTGTCCCATAATAGCAGTCCGCTAGATCTATAAATTGTGCATTGTTGGCTTGTTAGAATTGTATAAATCTCCAGTAGGAATTAAAAATGTAAATAAAGAGACCATGCAATTGTACATTTACTGAATAAAGTGTTGTTGTGCGATTGTGAAGGTGTCTGTAAGCGAGGGACGGAGACTAGAGGAGGAGTCGTCTTTCTGGAAGATCAGTGCCGAGAGGTCTAGGCTGGAGGGAGAGCAAGCCAACTTCCAGTCCCTCACCCCCAGTCAGATCAAATCCCTCGAGAAAGGAGAGAAATCCCTCCCCTCCTACCTCCGACAGGTAAGCACTGAACTCTACCTGTGTTTTCAATTCAAGTAAAAGTTTATATATTTTTGCACAAGCATCGCATTGCTGGTCTCCACACGTGACCAGAAGCAGGTGGAGATGCAGCCAGTTTACAGTAAAAAAAGAAACAAGAAACCATTTCTAGATTGTTTCTACTTTGCTCTCCTTTCTTTCTCTACTTTCCTAAACATTTCTTGTTGTGATTTTGCATTTTCCAGCCTCATAAACCACCTACATACATGTACATGATCATACAAGAAGCTTAAAGGTCCCATGACATGGTGCTTTTTGGATGCTTTTATATAGACTTTAGTGGTCCCTAATACTGTATCTGAAGTCTCTTTATATAGACCTTAGTGGTCCCCTAATACTGTATCTGAAGTCTCTTTATATAGACCTTAGTGGCCCCTAATACTGTATCTGAAGTCTCTTTATATAGACCTTAGTGGTCCCCTAATACTGTATCTGAAGTCTCTTTATATAGACCTTAGTGGTCCCTAATACTGTATCTGAAGTCTCTTTTATATAGACCTTAGTGGTCCCTAATACTGTATCTGAAGTCTCTTTATATAGACCTTAGTGGTCCCTAATACTGTATCTGAAGTCTCTTTATATAGACCTTAGTGGTCCCTAATACTGTATCTGAAGTCTCTTTATATAGACCTTAGTGGTCCCTAATACATCTGAGCCTTAATTTTCTCTAAGGCAGAGCAGGATCCCCAGGGCTCGGTTTACACCTATCACCATTTCTAGCCAGTGAGGGGCCCATAGGCAGGCTGGGGGAACGCATATTAACATTTAAAAACCTCCATAAAGTGAAATTTTCATGCAATGGAAATGTCAACAAATTTACAACCATGTCTCAGTGTCCGTTTTTAAATAACTTCAAAACATTTTGTTCTTTTTGAACCATTTAGCTTAAGTTATCTTATACTTGAATAATGTAAAATAAACCTTAATTCTGATATTAACTGTATAATGTTCCTACAGGAGACCTCAGTCACCACCAAGGAGCCTGAGGCAGCAGACCCCCACCCTCCAGCTGCTTCCAGGTCCACCAAACAGCGAGCACCTAAACCTCCAGCTCCCCACCCCCCTATCCCCATCTCTGTAAGCGCAACACCATCCATCTCCATTTCGTCGAGCCCGTCGCCGCCTGTCAGCGTGTCGTCGTCCGTTGCGGGATGGGAGCGATCTCAGAGCACGCTGCCATCGGTCGGCAACACCGTGGACGAAGTGTTCTCCACCGGCATGATGTCCAAGCCCTCCACCCACCCCACCGGTGCGGAGAAGGAGGAAGAAGGTTCTACCGCCAGCCCCACCTTTGCCCATGTGAGTTCTGCCTGTCTGAGTGAGAGTGACCTGAGGCTTGTTTGCGTTCTTGTTGCCCTCCCTCTGACCTCCATGACATCAGCCCCTCCAGCTGTACTTTCTACCAGATCCAAAATGCCATCTAGGAGACGAGGAGCTCAGAGGAAACTTGGTGCTGATCAACATGTTGGCCCAGTTTGGACTCACCAGACCTCGTTCCGCCGTCTCCCTCCTGCACAACGCAGCCGCTCCCGTGTGTCTTTAACCCTCGTGTTGTCCTTTTGGGCAAATTTGACCCGTGTGGGCCGTCGAAATAAGCGCTGAAAATGTCAAATAACAATTAAATTAAAAGAAATTTTTAAAAAAATTGGCAAAAACATCAACAATAAGCACACACAGCATTGAAAAAGTGACAAAAATGTCAAAGAAAAGTGAAAATAATGTTGAAAAAAAGTGAGCAAACTGTTTTTTTTTTATAGATGACAGGAAGACAAAACAAGGGTTAAAGGAAAATAATACAAACAGCCTCTTAGTTTTGGTTGTTTTTTTGTCCACGCTGACTTAATACAAACAAACCAAGAGCTGTAAATTGTAAGGTTAAATGGCCTGACAAGTAACTCATATGTTGGGCAGTTTTGGTGATTGTCATCCTGTATCTTCAGTGCTACATGGGCCCATGTGGGGACAGGAATCTCCAGAGACCAGAAGCAGGTCATGCAGCACATGACTGAATCTTGTACTGTTATGTTTAGAGTGATGGATGGTTATTATGTGACCGCTAGGTTTCACTCAATTGTCGTTTTGTAACTGGCAAAACACAGAGTAGAGTAGAGCAGAAGCATAACGCGCCACTGTTTTAACTTTTCAATCACTCTTGCATGATTATATAAATAATACACATTCTCTGACGTTTCTTCACGGTCGGTAGGTGGGTTTAATAACCGTAGAGCTTTTGAATTCTTGCTAAAGTCACACATCAACTATCACACAGTCCTGTGGTTGGTCTGATTTGCTTTCATACCAAAAAACAAACCACATCACAGTCCAATTGGAACTGACCTTTGTCCCGTTCTTTAGTCCGCACCAGAGGTCGATTCCCAGCTTTCCCACCGGCCTAAACAACCCAAACCCTAACAAACACGAGCAAAAGCTTGTACACGTACGGGGGGAAGAATTGGGAGAAATCTCGAGAGCTTCCAGTAAAATAAGCCATAGGTAGGTGGGAGGTAAATACAGAAATACAGATTATGGCAAAATAACAGAATTTCAGCAAACGCTAATACAATAAATCCATAGTAGAAAGTCCAATAAAACCAATCTAATAAATAAGTAAAAACAACTCATTAAGTTCATATAATTCCTTCATATCATATAAGCGTAAGAAATGAAAACTATGAATACCAGTTGTTTGTAATAGCCAGTCAAATGTGCTGACCTGTGTGTCTCTGTCTCTCTCTCTCTCTCTCTCTCTCTCTCTCTCTCTCTCTCTCTCTCT